>NC_141147.1:80389439-80542408 GCF_053477565.2 Lygodium microphyllum | reverse complement strand
TTTTCAAGATGCAAGGAGGAAGAATTTGGTATTTGGGGACAAGATGGCAAGATTTGGTTGACTGAAACAGGAGCTCTACTTGCTACCAATTTTGGGAAAGGCGGAATGAAGAAATTAGTAGATGACATGGCTACGCGTACTTCTTATGTGGCAGCTAGAGGAGATGCCTCTGCATATGGAGTCCAGATTGAAAAAGGTGCAGAGAGTCAGTCAGCATTATGGACCTATGCCATGGAGATGGCAAATAAGGGGAAAATCCAGCAAACTGTTTTGACTAGTGCAGGTTCTAGCATCAGATCTCAGACAGGTTGGGATTTGCCTATTGACAGGTACACTATTTATGCCTACTTGGCTAAGTCTCAGGTAGCAGATGTACTTGTTGAGGAGAAGCATAAGAGAGATGAAGAGAATCCAAATGTAGCTAAAAAGACTAGAGGGGGTGAGTTTGTTACTCCACCTACTACAGGACCGTCTTCGAGACCAGGGCCAGAACGAAAAATGGAAGATGCTCAAAAGAAAGAAAAGAGGCAGGAGCCTAGACAGAGAAAGCAGCCAGGATTTAGATTAATGTCCGATATTGAGACATCTACAAACATGAAGAAAATCTTTAATGACAAGATACTTGGCAGTGAGGTGACTTTTACTATTTCTGAGGTTTTGGGCATCTCGAAAAGAGAGTTTCAAGATCAGTTTCAAGAAGTCCTAAAGAGAAAAAGACATACATTGCCTACTACTAATACACAGGGAGTTTTGATTGGGGAGTTGGATGAGGATGAGGATGAGGTTATAGTTGAGAATGCTTATGTTTTTTCGCAGACAGAGAAGAGGGTTCAGCCTATGCATTATGCTGAAACTGATGAGCCTATCTTGGTACCGCACAGTCACTTTTCACAGAGTCATTGGGCTAGGGCAACTACATAAATAATGGTAAAAATTGGAGAGAAATAGGTGCCTTATGTTGCTTTGGTAGACCATGGTTCAGAGATTAATTTCATAGTTCGTGGAGTTTATGAAAGTAATAGATGGCCTATGGATGTAGAGCATGGGTGGTGTATGAGAGCCGCCAACAACACTGCAGGTGATTTATATGCTGCCTGTCCTAATGTCAAGATTTCTATTGGAGATGTAGAGGAGGATTTCCATTTCTTTGTGCAGGATTCATGCTCTTACCCCATAATCCTAGGACAGCCATTCATCACAAAGATGCGCATGGAGATGAAAGTAATGGATGATGGATCTAGTTATGCATGGATTCGCAGTAAAGATGATATGAGAGCAGTCCAGTTTATGACTGTGTGTGTAAATCATGCTAGAAACATGGATACTCTTCAAGATGCACCTTTGCCCATTGTGAGGGATCCGGGTTTTCATTACGTACCACCGTTCCACGAGACGACGGTGGTACAGAGCAGAGGAGATTGGAATTCTCGTCTCCTGGCGTAGCAGTGTTTTCTCCTCCAATTTTGTTGGAATTTCAGCAAACAGCTTGATGAGTTATCAGAAGATTTCTAAGTTTCCTAGAGCTGCCAGGCAGTACATATGCAGGAAGGAGAAATATTTAAAAAATGCAGGTATTTTAGAGGATGATGAGCATATAGATGGGATGTATGATAGTATGGTTTGTGCATATACGATGACAGAGATGGAAAATATACTGAAAACTGATATGTAGAGTTGTCACGGTAATGTATCAGTGCAGTCCCTGGACATGTTTCATGAAATTTTAGATTTTGTGTCACAGATAGAGTCAGAGGCTGAGGTGACTCAGCAAAAAGTGTTGAGTGCTGAAGAAATTCAGAAAACAGAGTTTCCGATTGATTATGATTAGCCTATAGAGACATAGAGGGCTGAAAAGTTTCAGCCAACAGAGTTTACTGCTGAAATATTTCAGCATCCAAAGTTTAGGGCTATTCCTATGCAGTCCATAGAGCAGAGGGCTGAGGATATTCAGCCCACCAGAGGGCAGAATTGTTGATTTATAGCAAGATTTGAGTAGTACAGAGGATCATAATGAAGCCATGGTTGACACGAAATACAAGACTATGGATAAGAAGGTGAAGCCGGTAGCTGGATCACTTCCACCTGACAGTGATCAGCAAATAGAGAGGGCTGTCAAGCAACCAATTTTGAGGAATCCAGAGCATATAGGCCATAAATTTTTAGCAGAGACTCTTGCTGAATTAAAAATTGGAAATGGTGATTTCTTGCTACCCTTAAAGAAGCAGTGCTTTTAGGATATGCTTGAGCGACATGGAAGGGGGTTTACTTTTTTCTCGCATGAGATTGGATGTGTGAATCCGGATATTGTTGCCCCTATGGTGATCTTTACTATTCCTCATATTCCATGGAAGCTCCGACCTATTCCAGTGCCTAAAGCACACCTACCAAAGCTAGTTGACTTGTTGAATGAGAAAATCAGGATAGGAATCCTAGAGCCATCATCTGCACCATACTCAAATAGGTGGTTTACGGTTCCAAAGAAGAATGGTACTCTCCAATTTTATACAGGACATGCAGCCAGTAAATAGAGTTACTATCAAGAATGTTGGTATAGGTCCAGTTGTGGATGAGTTTGCAGAAGCATTTGCTAGACGTGCCATCTATTCTTTAGGTGACTTGTATTCGGGATATGATCAGTTCCAGCTGGCCTTGGAAAGCAAGGACATAACCACTATGAGAACACCTATTGGGTTTGTCAAGATGTGTACCTTGCCTCAAGGTGCCACTAATTCTATTACGCATATGATGAATGCCATGCATAAGGTCCTTCATGAGTATATACCTCAGCTTACCATGACTTTCTTGGATGATGTGCCCATTAAGGGGTGTGCAGAAGAAGAGAAGAATGAGAGTCTAAATGAGCAGGGATGTAGATACTTTGTGGCTGATCATATTTCAGCTTGTGAAAAGATTTTGGCCAGGTTAGAACAAGTTAACTTGACACTATCAGGGTAGAAATCTATTTTTGGAGTAAATGAGGTTGTCATTGTTGGACATATGTGAGGGTATTATGGCAGGAAACCTTCACCTGCGAAGGTGGATGCTATAGGAAAGATTACGGAGTATTGTTCTAACACTTCAGAGGTAAAGAGATTTATTGGAGCCTGTGTGTTTTACATGATTTGGATACCCCATTTTGCACACATAGCAGATTGTTTATATCAGCTGCTTCGAAAGGGGCAGAAATTTTATTAAGATGAGAGCCACACTAGAGCCATGCGAAAATTGAAGAAGTTATTGCAGATTGCTCCTACTCTCAGGAAAGCAGATTATAATTGCGGAAGGCCTATTGTATTGACAATTGACACTAGTCCAATTGGCATAGGTTGGGCAGTGGATCAAGATGATGCAGATGGAAACATGTATGCTATTCGTTTTGGGGCGAAAGTCCTAAACGAGAGACAAAGGAGGTATCCGAAAATCAAGAGGGAATTACTGGGAATTGTTACAGCTCTCAAATGTGACAAGGAGTACTTTATTGGAGCCCTAGTTGTGATAGAGATAGATTGCTTGCCATTGATAGGTATGATTACGAGTTGCTCTACTCCGGATATAGCTATGCTGAGATGGATTGCATACATCAAGTCATTAAATCCAGAATTTAAACACATAGCAGGGAAGGATAATCTAGTGGTGGATATACTGTCTAGAGCCAGATATGATGATGAGGAGACACTACTTGCAGAAGAGGATGATGCAGAAATTTCAGCCGCTATGATTGATCATGTTTGTCATGTCTATGATATTGTGGCTTTCATAGAAGAACTCTATGTTGGAGATTGGTTGTAGATTGGCAAGTACCTTAGTACACTAAGCAAAAGAGATGAATGGACAGATGAAGAGTTCAAAAAGATAAGAAGAAAAGCCTATGATTATTTTCTCAAGGACGGATTTCTTTGGAACCACTCGAAGAAAAGAGGTGGATTACCCTTGTGGGTTGTTTACAATAAAGAGACCCAGTTACAGGTGATGAGAGAGTTCCATGAGAGTCCTTGGGCTAGTCATAGAGGAATGTGGACTACTTATGAGAAAATCAAGGAAAAATATTGGTGGAAAGGCATGTACAGAGATGTTTCTCGCTTTGTAGAGACTTGCAGAGACTGTCAGATGTATTTCATAGTGCATCATCGAGATGAGCTTCATCCGACCTATCCGCTATGCATTCATTATAAGTGGGTAGTTGACTTGGTTACTATGCCGATGGGTCTATGGACGGATTGGAGAATGGCCGAGACTTCTACCGCTTGCTTTGTGGGCTGATCGTATGACTCACAGTGTTACCACAGGATATATGCCCGCAAAGCTGATGTATGGTCAGAAACCGGTTATGCCGATTGAGACTTGTGCTTTCACTTGGTCAATTTTACCTTGGCAGGAGGATTTGATGAGAGAGGAGCTCTTAGCTCTTCGGATTCGGCAGTTGGAGAGAAGACCAGAGGATATTTAGCTGGCTATTAACAAGTTGAAGGTTGCTAGACTTAGAAATAAGGACAGGTTTGACAACAGTCATCGCTTGCAGCATAGAGCAATAGAAGAGGGAGAATGGGTATTAGTCTTTGATAGCAGCCTTGAAAACCAGCATGCTACACTTCAGAAGATGGTGAAAAGATTTTTTGGGCCGTACATAGTCAGACATATCTTTGATAATGCAACATATGAGCTGACAGAATTGGATGGGACAGTGCTTAGAGTGCCCATTGCAGGAAAAAGAATCAAGATTTTCAAGAAAAGAGATGATGAGGATTATGCATTGGAATAATTTGCAAGAGAAGAGAAACGAGAGAAAACTCCAGTAGAAGAGACAGATGATATGACAGATAACCTTGATGATATACCAAAAATACACAATGAAGAGATTGATCTGTTCGTGGATCTTGACGATAATGATCATGGGTAGTTGGCCCATCCGAAGGATGCGTAGGATCAGAGGGGGTGGATGTTGTACTGCTGCGCGTCCGAGGTGTGGAATCCACCAAAAAGTTTGTGTGTGTGACATTTGTTACTTTGTGCATACTTAGTCGTTGTGTTTGCATTTTGTTCTACGTGGGCAGTATAGTGGAGAGGCGGTTGGAGCAAGAGGAACTTATTTGTAATGCTCTAGTTGGCATGTATGCCAAGTATGGAAACCTACCAGATGCGTATGTTATTTTTGATACACTACCCAATTGAGATGTTGTGACATGGAGCTCTTTGATTGGAGGATATACCCAACAAGAACACATTCAGGAGGCTTTGCAACTGTTTGATCGCATGAGTAATCTAGGTTGTGAGCCTGCTAGCTTCATGTACAATTGTCTTATTGACTTTCTCATCAAGGCACAAAGATTTGATGATGCATTGGAAATGTACAATAGAATGCAGAAAGTAGAAATGCATCTAGATAGTCTCACTGTGGGTATGGTTACTCTTGGACTATGCAAAGCCAATAAAGTAGATGATGTTTTAAAGTTGGTTATTGACATAGCTGGAAAGGCAGGGACTGTTGATTCTTTGACTGTGACTGGTCTGGTCGGGTGTTTATGAAAAGCAGGGAGAGTCTTGGATGCTCATATATTTGTTGGCATGAATTGAGGAGGCTTGGAAGCTGTACTTGTGTATGGTAGTTAATGCTGCTCCAAATGTGACAACGTATAATATCATTATCAGAGATTTGTGTAAGAAAAGAAGAGTCAGTGAAGGTCAGCACCTCTTATTTGAGATGATTGATAAGGGCTTTACACCTACAGTCCAAACCTATTCTGCTATTGTGAGGGACTGCTTTTCTGTATGAAAAAGTGGCGTGTTGTAGGAAAAAGGGGGACCAGAAAAACTTCACCTAGGGAAGGAAAAAAAAAACAATAGCTTGCTGAGTGATTGGGGAACAGACATTAGAAGAGCCATATTGGGAGAGAGAGAGAGGAAGATAGCAGAGGTGCTTGTTCTTGGGATAGAAGGATTGCGTCTACAAAGAAGGGGATACCCAGTAGAAGAGAGGTTTACTTTGTTGCACTAGATAGAGAGAAATTTGTTAGATATGCTCAATGCCCCACCCTCATTAGGTGCTACCAATGATCCATGGTGCTCAAAGTTGTAAGGCCCCCATTATGAGGAGAAGCCAAATGTGAGCCCAGACATTGGTTGAGTCCTGACTTGTATATCAGATGAGGTCTATGTGACCGGATGGAAAAAAGGTGACTATTGTGGGTCTAATCTTTGGGTTAGATGGAGTGGTTAAGCTAGTAGCAACTCGAGGCACATTGCATCGAGTTGCGGTGGAATATTCCCTGGTCGACTAGTGGAGGCTCATATGGTAGGTCGACCTAACGACCTTCGCGGGCTATAAAAGCTAAACCCCTTCGCAGCCATCTCTCACTTATCTTTCACCCAGTCAGAGTTGTTGTTCCAGCTAGCCTTAAGCTCTTCACCTATCTTCTGTCTAGATTGCCATCTAAGCTTCACACAGTGGAAGCGCACGGGTGGACAGAGCCATCTTTGTATCAATTGTTTGGAGTTAAAGAATTTACTGATTCTCCTCTTATCTGTTGTGTACTCTCTATCTCTTTCTCAGATTCTGTTTGCTGCACCGTGTAATATTTTACATGGTATCAAAGCCCAGGGGGCTCTAGAGATCGGAGAGTGTGCAAGAGGCAAAGTCTTCAACAGCAAAGAGAAACTATGTCGACTTTCGGAAGCGGTTCTGGCGCATCAGGAAGCGGTGCAGGAGGTGGTGTTGCTGTACCGGCTATTCAAACACTGAGGATTCGTCCACCAACCTTCAGCGAAGGCAAGTTAGAGGGTACAAACTACACCTTGTGGAAGTTCAAAATTACAACTATTCTTGATTCTTATGAGCTTCTGGAGATTGTGCTGGGGACTGACGCAGAACCACAGCCTACCCCCAACCCATCAAATCCTAGTGTGATGAATCCTCCGAATGCAGATCTTCTACGAGCTTGGAAACGAAGGAATGCAGATGCATTGTGTGCCTTAGTTACAAGCTGTTCTGACAGTGTTCTGACTTTGATTCAGCATACAACCAAAGCATTAGAGGCTTGGAATGTACTAAGGAGTCAGTATGAAACACGAAACCAAACAAGGATTCAAAACTTGGAGAATCAACTAGCAGCGGAGAAGTTTGCTGAAGGAGAGACGGTGGAAGCATTCATCACTCGGATTAAGAATCTGCGCGACCAAATGGTTGGCGCTGGGATACAAAAGACTAGCGAAGAGCTAGCTCGGAGGTGTCTTCGGATTTGTCCACAAAAGTGTGATGGACTAGTAACTGCCCTTAATACTCAGGTGAGACCTCAAGCTTTGACTTTTGAGGAGTTTTGTGTATCATTAATGGAGGAGGAGTTGAGGCTGAAAGCCCGAGAAGGAAGCAACAATGGAGATGCTGCATTCTCTGCCAATGCAAAAGGCAAAGGTGGTTCCTCCACTAAAAATGATGGTGACAAAAAGAAGAAGGGCGGAAAGAAGAAGTTTCAAGGAGAGTACTTCTACTACAAGAAGAAAGGACATGCAATTGCAGATTGTCGTGTCAAGAAGGCAGATGAAAAGAATGGTACTCTTAAAAGTAAAGGGAAAGAGACAGCCAATACGGCTGAAGTAGAGCTAGAATTATTCATGGTGACCATTGAGGAAGTGTGCTCCTTGGCGCAAGAAGAATCTACCACTGACTCATGGGTGTTGGATAGTGGGGCCTCTCATCACATGACCAACAAGAAAGGTCTATACAGTTCTATGCAGTCTCTACAAGAATCCATCACTGTGACGGTTGGAAATGATGCTAAATGCCCTGCTGCGGGCACAGGTACTATTTCTTTTGTTGTTGAAAATGGTGAAGTCAAAAAGCTTTCAAATGTATTGTATGTTCCCAAAATTAGGAGAAATCTATTATCAGTTTGCTGCCATAACTGATCTTGGTCATGAAGTGAGGTTCAAGAAGACAGGTGCAGACATTATTGATAGTGCTGGCACAATTGTTGGCAAAGGAGAAAGAAGGAACAACCTGTATGAGCTAAGTGCTCTTATAGCCACCGCTGGAGTGGGCACAAGTAAGCTTTGGCATGAAAGGTTTGGACACATCGGATTTGCAGTATCGAAGGAGATGCAAAAGCAAGGTATGGTTGCTTACCTACCTACACTAACTGAATTGAAGGAACCATGTGAAGCTTGTATGATGGGCAAGCAACAGAGAAAGGCATTTCCACAAGAAAGCAAGAATAGAGCACAGGCACCTCTAGAGTTGGTGCATGCTGACTTGTGTGGTAAGATGCCTACACAGGCCTTGGGAGGATCTTCTTATTTTATGTTGATTGTCGACGACTACAACAGGAAGATGTGGGTGTACTTCCTTCGTGATAAGGCTCAAGCTTTTGGTAAGTTTAAAGAATGGCTAAAACTTGTTGAGAATGAAACATGGAAAAGTGTGAAGAAATTTAGAACAGATGGTGGTGGTGAGTTCAACTCAAAGGAGTTTGAAGGCTTTTGCAAGAGCAAAGGGATCAAGCGTCAATTGACGATACCTCACACACCTTAGCAGAACGGTGTTGTGGAACGCAGGAATTGCACCATTGTGGAGATGGCAAGATGCATGGTAAAGGGCAAGGGATTGCCTAACCATTTTTGGGCTGAAGCTGTTAATACTGCAGTCTACATTCTAAATCGGAGCTACACAAAGGCTCTCAAGGGAAAAACACCTCATGAGGCTTACACTGGTAAGAAACCATCTATCTCACATTTCAGAATTTTTGGATGTGAATGTTATGCACATGTTCCAGATGAGAAGAGAAACAAGTTACAACCAAAAAGCAGAAAATGTATCTTCTTGGGTTATAGTGATGAGCAGAAGGCTTACAAATTATATGACCAAGAGGCAAAGAAGATCATCGCGATCCGTGATGTGGTTTTCAGGGAGGAGCCGCATACAGTGGAGGAGGAGAAGGCAAGTTCTTCCACTTTATCATCAAGTGAAGAAGTAGTCCACTTTGAACCTGTCCCGAGAGCTATCCCTATACTTAAGGAGGAGGAAGCATCATCTTCAGATGATGAGGAAAAAGTTCACCAACTTGACATCACCCCACCGGAAAAGCCATTTCCATGCTGGGTGAAGCAGCTCTATGACCACAATAATCCTATGCCTACATCTGTTGAGGAGAAGGCAGATGGACCAAGGAGGTCTCAGAGAATAGAGGAGCAAAGGAGGGATTCTGCTCACATAGTCAATATGGCCTTGATGGTTGAGATTATGAGAGAAGTAAAGGAGCCAACTGACTTAGAAGAAGCACTTGCAGATCCATCATGGAAGGCTGCTATGCAGGCAGAGTATGACAGCATAATGAAGAATGACACTTGGGAGCTAGTGGATCGACCAGCAAAGCGGAAGGTTATTGACACCAAGTGGATCTGGAAGGTAAAGTACAAGACTGATGGTACCTTAGAAAAGTACAAAGCTAGACTGGTTGCCCAAGGATTTTCACAAGTTAAAGGGTTTGATTTTCAAGAGTCATTTGCCCCAACTGCCAGAATGACCACTATTCACACGGTACTTGCAATGGCTGCCACAAGAATTGGCCAGTGTACCAAATGGATGTTAAGTCAGCGATCTGAAATGGTGACCTCAAGGAGGAGGTGTACGTGGCTCAGCCACCAGGGTTTGAGGCCCCCCATTCTGAGAACAAAGTATGTAAGCTGAAGAAGGCATTATATGGGCTGAAACAAGCCCCCAGAGCATGGTACGAGCAGATAGATAAGTTCTTTTTAAACCTAAACTTCAAAAGATGTGCCTCAGATGCTAACTTGTATGTTTATAGGGATGGTAAAAAGTATGTAGTGATTGTCCTATTTGTGGATGACCTCCTTATTACAGGTGACTATGAAGATATAATCAACCAAACTCGAAAGGCTTTGAGTTCTGAGTTTGAAATGAGAGACTTGGGCTTGCTACACTATTGTTTGGGGATTGAAGTCTGGCAAGAGCTAGGAAAGATCTTCATCTCTCAGAAGAAGTATGCATGGGAGATCTTGAAGGCATTTGGCATGATCGAGTGCAAGGAGATAGCTACACCTATGGAGGTGAATGCAAAGTTATCCGTCAAGGATACATCATCACTAGCAGACATTCGGAGGTATAGGAGGTTGGTCGGCAGTCTGATCTACTTGTGTAATACTAGACCAGATATCAATTTTGCTGTTGGTGTTTTGAGCAAGTTCTCAAACAAACCTCATGAGAGTCATTGGAAGGTTGGGATGCGGGTAGATACTTGAAGAAAACTCTTGACTATGGTATCACATACAGTTTTGGAACTTCTCTTGTGGGGAACTGTGACTCAGATTGGGCAGGAGACAGTGATTCCAGGAAGTCAGTTTCTAGTTATTGTTTCTCTTTGGGTTCAGGAATTTTCTCTTGGATTATTAAGAAGCAACCAACAATGGCATTGTCTTCTACCGAAGCAGAGTACAAGGCAGCTTGTTTTGCTGCATGTAAAGCCGTATGGTTGAGAAGGATTCTATGGCATATGGGAGTGCCATATGGAATATTCCCTGGCTGACTAGTGGAGGCTCATATGGTAGGTCGGTCAGTAGGCCGACCTAACGACCTTCGCGGGCTATAAAAGCTAAACCCCTTTGCAGCCATCTCTCACTTATCTTTCACCCAATCAGAGTTGTTGTTCCAACTAGCCTTAAGCTCTTCACCTATCTTCTGTCTAGATCGCCATCTAAGCTTCATACAGTGGAAGCGTATGGGTGGACAGAGCATCTTTGTATCAGTTGTTTGGAGTTAAAGAATTTACTGATTCTCCTCTTATCTATTGTGTACTCTCTATCTCTTTCTTAGATTCTGTTCACTGCACCGTGTAATATTTTACAGAATTAAAGTCAAAGCATGCACTAGAGCAATATCTAAAAAGGCATCCTAGTGGTCTAGATGCATCTGAGTTTGATTGGGGTTTAGGTGAGACTCCAAAGAGAAGGTATTCAAGGCTTAGCTCGAAGACAGGGCCTTCTCTTGATTCTCCAGAAACAGGGTCAGGTGGAAAGCGGCCTAGACGGAAGGCCAAAGAGGAAGAGGATACAAAAGATGAAGAGATGGCCGAACCTGAATTGGTAGCTGACATCCCATTGACTGAAGTGAAGAAGGACGAAGCGAAGGAAGGTGTTGATAAGACCGAAGAGGTGAAGACTGTTGAAGATGTTTCTGCACCCACTATAGATGGGAAAGAGGAACAGGACTAGAGAGAGGCATTCAAAGCAGGCACAAGCGATTTCAAGCTAAATTTAGAGGCGGGAGCTTACAGGAAAGAGGACCTGCAGCCTTATGTTTTGAATGTTGTGAAGAAGGCTGAAAAGCTTATGTTAGAGAAGGGTGAGAACAAAGAATATTTTCCGATTGAGGGGTTAGTAGCTTTCAACAAAGTCAATGTAGAGTTACTTCTTGGAGCTAATAATCTAGTGATCAAAGAAGGAACAGTGGCCACAGTTCAGTCCCTCTCAGGAACAGGGTCTCTTCGGCTTGCCATTAGGGCCAAAAACACTTCCATTTTGTTAATTACGGGATTAAGAAATAGGCCAAAGAGAGTTTTCCAGCAAGAATATGGTATTCTTGTCTCCTCTTTTTTAGAGATAGTGGAGTCCATTTCGTGATTCTCTCTTCTTTTTTAACCAAAATCCCTAAAGTCTGACATGTTTTGGAGTCCCAAAGACATTATTTACTTACAAATCTGACAAAATACGTGACAGAGATGTGATGAAATTAATAATGAGTTTTTCAATATTCTACTCATTTGTGTTCTTGGCGCCACTTTTTAGTTCATTCACCCCTCTTTGAGCTTCTTTCTCTGCGCTTTCATTCTTTTCATGGCTTCCTCTAGGCACCCTTCTCGTTTAATACACTCTTGCATAGTCTATAGCCAGGGAGCAGATGGAAATTGGGAGCCCAAAACCTTTACTGTAAACGATTGGGTTACCATGCTGCCATCTTGCAAGGGCTCTCATAAGGTGAAAAGAAGAAAATGAGATGATATAAAACATCACTGGAAGGGGTATATCATTGCCTTCAAAATTATGCCCGAAGGGTGGTTTGTCAAGGTGCAACATGTTTACATGGCCAAGGATATGCACTTGCCTCCAAACAAACATGTTCCCCAACAAACACATTGTAAGTTATTAGTTGAATAATGTATGTAATTCTTTTCCATTTAGGCAAGTACTAACAACCGATTCGTCATTGCAGATATCTTTCCGTCAACAAGTATTGAATGGCAACCTATGGAAAGCCTAAGTGGGACTTTCCATGCCATTCATAAGGTATTGGAAAACATTATTTATGCCGATCAAACTGTGTCTTTTTTTAGTGAATGCAAGGTTTTTATATATTATGCACAGTATGTGGTTCCCTCTAAAGCGGATAGGTATGGGAATATCGAAGATTTTCCATTGCCAAGCCTTTCATCTCTAAACTGGGAGATTCCTAACAAGGTAATGGTGTAGAGTTTCAAATTCAAAATATCTCAGGATATTCAAAAGTCCATGACAAATGGAAGGATATCAAGAAGAATACATTTATCATGGTTTGTACCCCTCCATATCTTCGTGGCTTGCTTCAAAACAGCAAATTTGCAAAGAACGAAGGTATCCTAGCTAAGTAGAAACTTTTCGGAAGAGGAGTTGGACAACACTATAGGGACGCTTTGGAAATGTAGAGAGTGCAACCATAAAGTTGATATCTTGGGGTGCAGTGCATGCCCTCAATCCTTGGCTTTGGCTTATAATATCCCTCACCAAACTCTTGCTTTGGGCTTTGATTATAGGAAATACAAACTAAGATTGGGTATTTGGGTTCCCTTGGATTCCGATACAGATTGCACACCGTATAAACTTGCGGTGCACGTTTTGCCGCATGAAGAAGTAAAGAAGGTGAATGTTACTTCCAATTGGAGTCTGAAAGATGTGAGGGATACCTTGGAATTGCTAGACAATACATCCCCTAGATATAAGTTCAAAGTGAATGGCATAACAATTGGTAAAAGAGCCGAGCGCTCTTTCTCTTGTATGAGTTGTTTGTCTCCCACAATTGTGAGTTTTGAGCCTTGAGAATGAAAACTTTGCAGGAATTTATCTTAATTGACTATCCTTAAGATATTTCTTAGTGGGAACTCATAAGCTATCATGAAGCAAGTTGCCTTTCGAATTTATAGAAATAAATGTACATTATATTCGATTTATAAGTGAAAAAGTTCATTACATCATGAGGTACAAAAATGTCATATAAATGTACAAAGCCAAAATAATAAGGCTTGTGTATGCTTATGTTTGCTCTTTTGATTCTTTATCTACTGCCTTCTCCTTTGTTGGCTTTGTGGCTTCTTTATCGATTTCTTCAAAGATGTTTTTTCTCACAGGGCCTTTCTTTGATTGTTGAAAGAATTTCACCTTTACAGGTACTCTCTTTTCTTGGGGTTTAAGAGGGGATGAATCAAATTTCAGAGGAGAAAGCACTGGCATTCCTTTTCTTTTAGACTCGGTAGCAGTGGTCTTTGTGGCTGACTTACCATTACCATTGCCATTGCCATTGCCATTGCCATTGCCATTGCCATGGCCATTGCCATTGCCATTGCCATTTCCATTGCCATTGTCATTGCCATTGCCATTGCCATTGCCATTGCCATTGCCATTGCCATTGCCATTGCCATGGCCATTGCCATTGCCATTGCCATTTCCATTGCCATTGTCATTGCCATTGCCATTGCCATTGCCATTGCCATTGCCATTGCCATTGCCCTTGCCCTTGCCATTGCCATTGCCATTGCCCTTACTATTGCTTTTACCCTTTCCCTTGCCCTTTCCCTTGCCTGTGCCATTGGCCATTGAAGTTTTGGGAGGAAGAGGGGAGTCAGGATCATATGGTGTGATTGCCTTGTCCAAAATCAGCTCAATGCATCTCTCCTTTATCCACCAAACATACGAATCAGGATAGTCTCTACACTGTAAGAATAAATGTTATAAGTTAGTGAAAAGACATCATGATAAGGGTTACACAAAAATCAAATGAAATTAACTTACATTCACTCCTTCTATTTGTAACAACTTTGAATCCACTGTTCTGCAAATATTTGATATAACTCTCCATCCACAAGAATGCACATCGCTTTGCAATGGAACTTCTTGTAGAAGAAACGTATAAGGCTTTTGAGGATCAGCAAGATCCTCATATGTAGTATCCAAAAATGTAGAAACAAGTCTACTAGCACTACAAAAGGAAGCTTTGTAAGTTCAAAATATTTTTTGTAAATATAATCAAAGCAAGTAATTTTCTTTCAACATACATTCGTGCTTGGCCATGAACACCGCTGAGAGAGTTCATAAATATAATTTCTCTAGTAAGACAGTTAATATAGATAAGACTCCAATGCCCTCTACAAATTCAAAATAGAGGTGAGCAGAAGGGTGAAAGCAAATGAATATAAATTTTCCTCTACAAAAAATAAAAATACCTTTCTACATAAGGGAAAAAGATGTGGTAATTTGTCACACTATCAAAAGTATGAAAGAATGGTGCAATATTAGACCCAAATCTTGCAAATAGTTCCAATGAGAGAAGTGGATCAAAAACATATATGGCTCTATGGATATCGAGAGTGAGAGAGGAGACGAATGCCCTGCAGTCAATAGCAAAAGCTATTTGAATCAATCAAAATCAATACAAATTACATATAAAATATACTTGAACCTATAAGCCTTACCTTATGCAACAAAAAACAATGGAGTCAGATAGTTGGACATCCCTTTTCTCCAACATGGGCTTGTCCTCGGGAGATATACTAAGGTAATCCTCCTCAGGTTCCGCAGAAACATTCACAAGTATTTGCCCATACACTTTACCCATCCTCTCGTTGTTGATGGGAGCAAGTGATGCAGCTTTCCTCTTGTAAACTTCGTCTTCAGTTTCCAATACCTCCTGAATTTTTTCACTCAAGATAGACTCCTGCTGAGTGGCACCCCTTGTAGAGTAAAGGTGAGTTACATCCTCAACCTTTAGCTTTTTCCCTTTCCTGGACAATTTCGGGGAAATGTTAAGGATTTCAAAGGCTTTTTGATTGTTGGAAGGCAAGGGCCTCAACACTTTATCAAACCTATACCTGATTCTACTGATCATGCTGAAATCTTTATTCATAAGGGTAATTCTAAGAGCATGCGCAGCGACAATGTAAGCATCATTCATGAAATCAATAAGAAAATCTTCTGCAGCCTCTTGTAGAGCAAGAATTGCTGAGAGTTTCCACTTCTTATTCAGACCAGAGACAGTTGCCACTCTTGACAATCTATCAAAGATTTCTTTAACAACTCTTATGAAAGTAGCCTTTGGAATCACGTGCTGTGTAGCTCTCTGGGCTTTTCTAATCTCACTGAAGCACCTCTGCATGTAGAATAACCGAGACTTCCTCTTTTTCTTTTGTGGCTTGGGAGGCTCACTGGCTCCAGCAGAAGTAGGCTCAGGTGCAATTGGAGGGGATGAATCCTTCACAGGGGAAGTCTCACCCTTTGCTTCTTCAACTTCAGGAGAAGAAACATTCTCTGCACTGAAATGCTTTAACTCCAGACGTATGGTCACGTTCGCGCCGTATCGGAGACGAGGACAGCGAGATAAGAAAGCCCGATATGACGCGAGATGGCAATTAGGTAGACCACCGAAGGATGCCTTGCTCCGTATCGAACAAGTATGCACAAAAATGCAGCGAGTAGCAAGGAAAATGGCCACAAAACGACGCAAAATGAAGAAATCAAGAAAGAGGCAAAAGCACCCTCGCTCTGAATCGGGCGACGGGAACCGATACGATGCGACAAGACAGTTACGCAGTAGACACAGCAGTGGGATCACTCTGTATCGGGCAAGCAAGGTGTAAGAGCTCGAGAGAATGTAAAGTGTACACCTAAGAAAAAGGGTCCCTTATATACCCTCGTCAACCATGCCATGTGTCAGACACGTGTCTCTCATTGATTGTGCCATGTGTTCACCTAACGTCCATATGCCACGTGTTGACTAACGATCAGTCCACGTGTTTGCCATGTATTTGTCGACCACGTGTCGCCCAACGGCTAGTGCCACGTGTTGGTGCCCAACGGCTAGTGCCATGTGGCATTATTGCATGCCCTACATAAGGAGGTATCCGTCATCTATACGGCTTTTTCAGCTTTCTTTGTGGACTTCTCATTATTCTCCCGATACGGCACGATAGCGAGTGTTCTTGTTTTGTGCTTTTGCCTGCTTGTGTCGTTTCGGGCTTAGCTATTCTTGTCTTGCTTCGGCACGGCATTCATTTCCAAACTCCTAACCCAATACTGCGCGAGGGCGAGTGATCCCTGATTTGGGTTTTACCTTGTCACGTCATTTCGGTTGTGGCCCTTTGCTTTGAGTTGTTCTGGTTTGCATTCCTGATACGGCGCAAGTACGAATATCCGTGTTTAGCATTTGAGTCTCTTCGCGCCGTATCAAGCAAAAGTTGGAAACATGTCTGAACCTACAGATTTTTCGGGCTCCAAGGTTCTGCCAGGAACTGGGAAAAGGAGAAGGCTTTCTAGAGGCTCAAGGGCTTCAACATGTGATGAGCCAGTGTATTTTTTTTCTTCCCCATGCTCTGCCACCAGTGTCAGAATGCCAAGCACATCTCCCGGGAAGGGAAAGTCGACAATGAGAGTTCTTGGAGTATCAGAGCTTACTGATGTCACTCCATCAGAGAGGCTTCTTGACTTTATCCTTCAGAATGGCATGGATCTCTCTTTCTATGGAGTTGTTAAGAATGTCTTTAATCCTAATTGGGACCTTGACAGTGTTTTGCAATATTGTAAAAAATATTTTTTGGAGGAATTTTTGGAGTTTGAAAATCTAGCAGGTCCTTCTATTGAAGTTGGTACAAAGGAATATGTCCATGTTCCCATTGGGTCAACAGGATATGAAAAGTCAGTGTTTACTAAGAGGTGTGGTGCCCACTCTCTAGACAGGTTTTATGCAAGAGACATATTGTGGTCCACTCATTCCAAGAACTGCAAGATTATGTCAAAGTCTGCTGCTTTTATTGTTTTCACCCTTGTCAAATATCCTCTGAAAGCTGATTAGTAACAGTTGGAAGGAGCAAATTCTGCTAGCTTTTGTCTGTTAGATGACCTGGCAGATGAAAAGGAAACAGAGGAGGTTGTAGATGCAGATTTTGAGGCTTCTATTGCTGAGAAGTTGAATGTTGCTCACTTCAAAGCTGAGACCATCATTGAGAAGAGCCAAGGAAATGCAAACCCTGGAACTGATGAGAGTTCTCACCATACTATTCCTTCTCTACCATCTATACCTTTCAAGGAGAAGGAGTACATTTTACTGTCAGACATTCAAAAAAATTTCAATCTTAGGGAAGATTATTGTCTAGCCATTATTGCAGAGGCTTCTGATGCTGCAAATGGGATAGTTGACACAGAGAATGAATCAACGGAAGAGATACTCAAACTTGATAAAGAAACTATAGACGATAAGTTTATTGATGCTGGTGAGGCCCTCTCTCTTTGTTTTGAAAAGGCAAAAGAAGCTGAGAAAGAGTTGAGTATTACTGATGAGGAGTTCGATCGCATGCAAAGCCAACTTGGGATTTCCAATTTTGGAAGAGAGGAGTCTGAATACGTTAAAGAATTGATTAACACTAATGAGACATCATTATTAATAAATTTATGAAATCCAGTTAAATTGGAGTACGATGAAAACCAAGTGGTAAGATAATTTTGAATTTGCTTTTACACATTGGTAGGTTTGAGTTTCACACTCATTTGGTATGGATTTTATTTGCAGTTGGAGATTGCTGATTCAGATAACTTCTTGGGACGTGGCAAAGGATCGAGTGCTGGTGGTAGCACATTGAAAGACATTGCACTCAGCCACTACTTGGCTAGGATTGAACCTAATTCCTTTTTAGTACTTCATAGTAGTTTCTCAGAGGATGCAGCATGGCCCATACTTTGTATTAAAGCTCTTACAAGGCTTCTAGGTTTCTCAGGAGTACAATATAATGCCCACAAAGTAATGTTTTTGGAAAAGACTGCAGCAATTAGGATTTTTGGCTACGGTCCAGGTTACTTTTTTACTTTGCTTCTAAAGCAGGATACTTTTTGGCGTTCACATCCTACGCCTTGGCTGCAAACCGAACTGATGTAAAATCTATAACTGGCTACAAGAGAAGAAAATTTCTACGTTATAGAGGAAAGATTCCTGAGGAGGAAGAGAATGTGAGAGTTTTGGAAATCTAGCTTTGTATATATTCTTTCTTATATATAAAAGTGCGACTGCTCATGTGTCATTGCCATCTTTTATCTGCATTCTTTGAAGTTGTCGTTGAAAAAACCAATTGAATAACTCCTCCAAAGCATTGCTTTTTGTAACTCCTCCCCCATGCCTTGTGCTTCGAAAATAACTTATGCGTGCTTGATAGTGGGATTTTTCCATGCCTTGGCTACTATAAGTTGCTAAGGGGCCATGCTCCTCCACAAAGTAAGGCCCATGAATATGAAGAATATGCTGCAATACAAATGGTACCACTATTCTTATGATGCCTAAGAGCCTAGGGAAGGCTCTTTCTTTGCCATATTGTGGGGAGTCCTTCCCTACTACTTGTCAGCTATTCTCCAACGAGGATATTTTGAAGCTATTACAAAAGTAGACTTCGGATGTTTTGGATCTAAAGAAGGTTATTACCACATCAGGGGTCAGTGTCTCTATGATTTCCAATTCCCTATGGAAGCAGTTGTGCCAATTTCTTTAGGACAGTATGCCCACCAAAACCCTGTCTCATTACGTCTCCAAGGAGTTGTTCACAGCTTCTCATATGGTCATAAAATGTATTACCATTGATTGGAGTACCTATCTCCTATCAAAGATGGATCAACATCTCATTAGAGCTACTAGAGGAAATGTGACAAATGTCACCTTTGGTTCTTACCTTTATGTATTCTTGATGCATGTTGCCCCTGTAAAGGAAGTCTCCTTACCTCCTATCAAAGATGGATCAACATCTCATTAGAGCTACTAGAGGAAATGTGACAAATGTCACCTTTGGTTCTTACCTTTATGTATTCTTGATGCATGTTGCCCCTGTAAAGGAAGTCCCCTTACCTCTAGTTGATCCTCCAGTGGTTCCTCCTCCTCATGAAGATGATGAGGTGATCATTGAGGATTATGATTTTTCCCACCTCTAGTCATTCAAAGAAAGTGCATGAAGTGAGTTGTTGAATCAGTGCTAGTTCCTACTCCTCGAGTTTCAATTACAATTATTGCTCAATCTTGTAGCACACTACCTGACTTTCTTCAAATGCCAAATATTTTTAGAGCCCATCAGGATGGTATTGTGGACATTTATATTCCTTTTGTGCAACGCCCGATAACAAGAGATGCCATTCCTTTTTTGTACAAGGATATCCAGAGTTCAATTGAACTTTCAGTTACTACATGTATCCAATAGCTTTCTTCTTATTTTTATGAAGAAGTTCAACAATATACGGAGGAGCTGTATAAAGCTAATATCGAGCTAGTCTCTACTCAAGAGAAATTTTCTGGCCTTTGTATAAGAGTAGCAAACTAAGGCCACGGATACACAGAAAGATGAAATCTCTACTTTGACAGCTCAATTGGCAGAAACTTAGTCCCAAGTTGTTACTGTAACAGAGAGGAGAGGGATAGGTTACAGAAGGAGGTTCAAGAGATGAAGGCTGTGCTAGCTTCCCAAATAGAGAAGCTTAAATCCACTACAACTATCCTAGAACAGAGCAATGCTCAAACTCAACAAGTCAAGGATCAATTGGCTCAGTCTCACTCTTCTTCATAGAGTCCTGTGCAGCTAGTTCCTTCTTTGTCCCCTGTTGCAGTAGACTTAGTAGTTCTTCAAAGACAAGCCACATTATGCCCTTTATTCTAGGCTAAGGTGGAAATACTCTAGTCTTGAATGGATTTGTTTTGGTCTTCATTTGAGCAGTTCCAAGAATATATTCCTCCAGATAACTCCTTTTTCGTGCATCAACACAATAGAAGTTGGCCTTTTACATTAAGCTTTCCACGATGGATTTGCCTTTCCTAGAGGATGGTTGGAGTGGGGCCTAGTCTTTTGACTTGTTGATGACTGAAGTCGTCCAAATGGTTTTTGAGGACCCTGTGACTTTAGATACTATGCTTTTTTCTATATGTATTTGAGAGGTGATTTGCTAATTCTAGACGATGAAGATTTAGCTTGGTATGTTAGGAATGTAGTACTACTAGTAAAGCATATCAAAATTATCTACATTTTACTCAATAACATTCTCAGTCTACAGATCCTTCAGTCAGATTTGACAGCTCACTTTGCTTGGTACCTAGCGTATATGCACATGCATTTACATAATGATCCAAAGTCCATTTTAAAGTTGTGTATGAATGTCAATGTGAACATTCATTCCCAACAATTGGATGTATTGTAATTTCATGCCCTTTGTTTATGTAGCAGATATCTTGTCTTGCTAGAGAGGATGTGTTACCTTCAATTTTCTGAAATCCTCCAAAGACTTTTGTGGATGAATCCTTATCCATGGACCGTTTTCACAATCACCAAGCCTTCAAGAGGGATCATCTTCATTGATACATCTGGATGTATCTTTCATTATTCATAATGATATATCTCTCTTTTAGAGGTGCCATAAAGATGTTTCCTCCTTAATTCAGAACTTTTCTGCACCTCTTGTATTTCCACATTTCTCTTGGCACGCCTTCGTCTCCCGTTTTACTTTTGCCTTGGTCTTATCTTCTGCTTTAGCTTTTTCCGATTTTCCACCTTGTTCATCTAAGGGTTAACATTACCCCCCTCCTAGATGAGTGCCAATCCCATGGCACTTGTTGGTGGTGAGGGGGATGGTGGTGTTGGGATGCTAGGGGTTCCTTGAGGCTGTGGACATACCGTGGTGGGGGTGTGTTGGAGGGATTTCTGGACCGGTTGGAGGGAGTTATGAAAGCGAAAGGCCATGGCATTGGATATGATCCCTGGTGTTGGAGGGATGTGGAGGGGTGGGTCCATCATTGAAATTCAAATTGGTGTTATATGGATCCACGCTTGGAGGATGGCATGTGGACAAATCCTTCTTTGAAATTTAAGATGGTGTTAGATGGATCCATCATTTAACTCTCTGTGGTGATTGCTTTTGCTTGTGTTGTTGCAAATGAGCTTCTTCATTCACTTTCTGATCATGGCTATTGCATTTGCCCCTTGGCTGGTTGTGCTTAGTCTGATGGTACATGGCATAGGATGGGGAGGGCATTGCATGGATGTTGGGGTGTCTAAAGCTGGTGGTGGGGCCTTCGATTGTACCTAGAAAGAAAAAAAGGTAACTACTAGGGGTGTGTCAACCTGACCGTGGAGTGCATGGTGCTAATGTGGTGGAACTGAGAGATGGGTCTACCTTGGGCAAGCCCTTGGTGGTGTCCCACACTTGAGGACCAGTTAGTGTAGATGGAGGGTGTGGTGCGTGGAGCTTAGGGTGACAGGTCTAACCATAGACAAGCGGTACCCCCCCTAGATGTGTCTTGTCCCCTTGTTGTGCCATAAGCATGTGTCGTGGGGAATGGGGCTAGGTATGAAAACAATAGCTGCAATGATTTGTGGCATGCATTTTTTTTTTTGCCACTAGGGGTGCTCTCAGACTCTACCCTAATCTTCCTCAGATGAGTCGCAAGGTGGTCTTAGTGCAAGTATTCCTTGATGTTAGCCCTCGCATTGAGAGGCATTGTTGACAAAAAAGGGTGGCTACACCTCATAAAGTGGCCATCATTCATGTCTTTAAGGATCCTCATGCAAAACAAGGGAAGTAGGGTTGCCCTCATCATGAGCCTAGCCATAGCACAGCTATCTATTTCTAGGTTAATGTCAAAAAAGAGTGGGGGGATGTGGGCTTCCTCAGCTACTAGATTTTGTTTAAGTAGAAACCTAATGATCTTCAAGTAATTACAAGAGGTTATGAAGGCTGGGTCTGGGCAGGAAGAGAAATCCTCGAGAAAGTGGTTAATAGAAGGGTGCAAGTACCCTACTCTAAAGGTCATGCATTCCTCGGGAGTTGCTGCATTGACATTATAGATCTTTGGAAAGTCATGCATGCACCCCCTATCGTAATCCACTCCGTGTCTACGAGGGTAGGACATGTAGGCGGGATCATTTCATTCTTCATGTAGCGTGCCATAGAAGGACATCCATACATCAAAATTGTTGTCCCAAATCCTCCTCCGCCACTTTGGTTGCGCCTTGTAGCCTTGGATGGTTTTGGGAACCTGATAGACTCTGTCCTACCAGTAGTCCATGGGCTCCTGCCTCCATTGGGTGATGATGATGCTCTGCTCCTTGACCCATCAATTCACTAGGGTATTTTCCAAATGAATGATTCCTTACACCCCTTCTAGGGGTAAGACTTGGTTTAAGGCCTATGGGTAAAGGAAGGAGAACTCGAAGGGTCGGGATTGGAGCTCTTGTTGTTGCCAGATAGTCAGCTCCTGTGGCCAATTAACGGGGTAGTAATCCTCGCGTGGGGGCATGGGCTCATCAGGAAGTTGTTGTGGTTGTGCCTACACCCTTTGCTGGGCTTGCTCCACAAGTTCTTGTCTTCAATAGTAATGCACTCGAGAGCTCGGGTAACCTCCAGCTCTTCTGAGGGTAGATTAGGTAAGGGTGGACTGGCCTCCCTGATTTGTGGTTCTTCCTCAAATGCTTGCTTAAGGTTAGGCCCTTCCTCAGTGTATTGTTCCATAGGGTGTCTGATTGGGAGTGGGTGGGGCTGCTCTTGTTCCTCGAATCCAAGTTCCCTGAGCTCATTACTGGAGAGGTCGGCTTGTCGCAAGTAGCTACGTTGCTGCTCCTTGGTTATGCCCATGCCAGCTGGAAGTGTGCACTCTTGCGAGCTATATCTTAAAGCTCTAGTTGTTAGTTCTAGCTTCCTCCTCATTGTCTCCACCAAGTCCTCACCTTCAACTTGTGTGACATGAAGCACAGTGCTAAAAAATGCTTGCCTCTGCATGTTGGATCACGTTTCAGCAGCCTCAGCTCTAGACTTTGCAAGCACCCTCTCACATTCTGATACTGACAGGTACTCTATTAGTTCCCACACTATTTCAAGGTTGTGTTCCTCACATTGCTATGCCTTTTCTTCCATGTCTTCCTTACGCCACTCCATCTCCTGAGACAACATCATTACCACTTGTTGCTGCTCGCTCTAGATTTCCATCATCTGGGTCTTCTTCTTATCTCAGCGGTTTAGCTCCTCCTCAGCCATTCTCCTACCTTGCTCAGCCACAGAGTACTGTTGTAGGCTTTTGCCATCCATTCTGATAGATCTTTAGTATTTTGTGCATAACTTTCAAGCTTTTTCGGATGTAGCTTCCTTTCGGTCATGGCCATGACCATTAGTGCCTCCACCTCCTCCCAGGCGTTCTTCAAGTTTTCTTGTAGGCTTTGTCGATGGCCTCGTCCCTCATTTCTGACACGGCTTCTATTTCTCTCTCCAGTCTTCCTTGCTCTTCCATTGCCGTCCACAACTAGAATACCAGGGCATCCTCCTATTCTTGGCATTATTCTTTTGGTGTCTGGTCTCCTTCTTGTGGACTTCCCTATAGTTTTGCATGCATAGCTTCCACCTGTGCCATTTTCTATTGGAGCTTAGCATATTGCTGGATGAGCCGCTTATGGCCTCACTGCTCCACCACCAAGTCTTGGACTTCATCCTCTAGTCTTTGCCTTAGGCGATCTTCATTTTCTTGAGCTTTCTTTTCTTCGGCACTAAGTTGCTCTTTCAAGCTCCGAATTTCTTTTTGATATGCCGAGAAGCTTGCTGTGTCATCATTAGTCATAGGGCTATCAAAACCTCTCTTTCGGCCTCCAACTCCACGGCAGCGATCTTCTTCTCTTCCTTGGCCCTCTCTAGTTGGGCTAGGAGTTCAGCCACATAAGTGTGTCAAGATTGTGGGAGAGAAGGAAGGAGTCTCACTTGTAGCTTTCTTGCTTGCACAATGGGGGAATACACACAAGGGTGGAGGCTGAAAACAGTTTTCCTCTTCTTAGTTGTGTAAGCAAAAAAGAACTCTCATACAAAGAAATAGAAGAACCCTATATATGGGTCTCAAACCAAACTCAACTAACTAAGGTGGCATACTAACTGAGCCATGAACTAGAGTAGATAAGGATAGCTGTCATGTAGCTATTATTCATGGGCGGTGTACCAACCGCATGTGCAACTGACACGTCGGTGACATAAATGCACAACGGTCACCCTGGCATATCACGAGTGGAGCTCGATATCTCAACACTCCCCCTCGAGCTCAATCCCAATTCCTGCATACCAAGCACGTCTCTGAACTTGTGCAGCTTCTCTGCGCCCAATGCCTTCCTGAATATGTCAGCTACCTGATCCTCTGTGCTGACATAAACTAGAACAATAAGACCTAGTAAAACCCTCTCCCGCACATAGTGATAATGCACCTCAATGTGCTTTGTTCTAGCATGATAGACTGGATTATCTGCCAAGTGTATACTACTCATGTTGTCACAATAAATGACAACTGGCCCATCTGTAGGCTGATGCATATCATAAAGTAGCTTATGCAACCAAGCTACCTCACATGCAACCATTGCTGCGCCCCTGTACTCAGCCTCTGTGCTCGACAAGGCAACTGTAGGCTGTTTCTTGCTGCTCCAAGTGACTGCAGCACTCCCAAAAGAGAACACATATCCACTGGTAGATCGTCTATCAGAAATACTACCAGCCCAATCAGCATCAGTGTATCCATGCAACTGTATCTGAACCCCAGTCTCATAAAGTAGTCCATACTGCAATGTGGACTTCACATACCTGAGTATGCGTCTAGCCGCATCCAAATGCGGTTTCCTTGGAGCCTGCATAAACTGACTTACCAGTCCAACAGCATAGCTCAAATCTGGCCTGGTAATAGTCATATAAATCAAGCTTCCTACTATGCGTCTGTACATAGTAGGGTCTTCCAGAAGCTCAACTGCATCTGCGCTCAGCTTCACATTCTGCTCCAAAGGAACTGAAATAGGCTTACAGCCTGTCATCCCATATTTGGACAGCATGTCCAATCCATACTGCCTCTGCAAGAGCTGTATCCCACTTGGTGATCTAATCACCTCAATGCCCAAGAAATAACGCAGCTCTCCCAAATCCTTCATCTCAAACTTCTGCTTCAATAGCATTTTCACATGAAGGATATCTTCATCACTGTCACTTGTCATAATCAAATCATCAACATAAATGACAAGTAGCATAATACCTTTCTCTATTTTTCTCACATAAAGTGAGAAGTCTGCCTTGGAAATCTGAAAGCCAATAGTGACAAGATATTGTCCTATCTTGTCAGACCATGCTCTAGGTGCTTGCTTCAAGCCATACAATGCTTTTTTCAACCTGCAAACAAACTCAGGATGAACAGCATGCACATAACCTGGTGGCTGCTCCATATAGACCTCTTCTTGCAAATGACCATGCAAGAAGGCATTCTTTACATCCATCTGATATAAAGAACATTTCTTTGATGCAGCCATAGCAATGACTGATCTTATGGTTGCCATCCTTGCAACCGGACTGAATGTTTCTTCATAATCAATGCCATATGTTTGTGCATACCCCTTGACTACTAATCTTGCCTTGTATCTGTTCATAGAACCATCTGCATTGTGCTTCACCTTATAAACCCACTTACAGCTAATTGCATTCTTACCTTTAGGCAAAGGTACCAATTCCCATGTAGCATTTGCTTCCAAGGCATCCATTTCTTCATCCATGGCTTTCTCCCATTTTTCTTTTCCCATGGCTTGCTCAAAAGAAGTGGGTTCTGGTTCTTGTATCACTTTGACCATATATGCATAGTGAATGGCTGTAAATCCATCATATTTTAGCCTATCCACAGGATACCTAGCTCTGGTAGACCTGCGCAAAGTAGGTTCACTCCCAGGTGCTCTCAAAACATCCCTGATCTTCCTTACTCCAGGTGTAACAATAGAAGGAATACTCAACTCATCATCAATGCTCTATTCTGAGCCACTGGATTCACCATCCACATTAGAGTCACCTGCATTCACATGAAACATGGGCTGATCTACCTTCTCTTTTCCTTTTCGTGATACCTGCATACCACTATCTGCATTGCTTTGAGAAGATTCTCCTGATCTCAATCTGCCTGTCCATGGCGAAGAATGTGAACCACTGCTAGAGGACGCTCCAGGTCCACTAATATCTTGTGGCTGCTGCTGTGAATTCTGTGCAGCATTACCATTTTGTGCATCTACATTATCAATCACATTTACTGGTTTATACCAACTACTCATCTCATCAAAAACAACATCTTTGCTCACTGTAAACTTACGAGTAGAAGGGTTATAGCATCTATACCCTTTTTGCTGTGCAGAGAATAACCAATAAAGATGCACTTCTCAGCTTTTGGATCCAACTTGGATCTCAACTCATCTGGCACATGAACATAGGCAATGCAACCAAAAATCTTCAAATGAGAAATATCTGGTTTCCTACCAGTATACCTCTCCTCTAGAGTCATCCCATGTATTGCTGCAGTGGGAGTTCTATTCATTATGTAGACTACTGTAGCAACTACTTCAGCCCAGTAAAAATCTGGCAAGTCTTTTTCGTTGAGCATGGCACGAGATACCTCTCCAATATGCCTGTTTTTCCTTTCTGCAATTCCATTTTGTTGTGGGGTGTGACTGCATGAATATTGCTGCTTCATGCCATGCTCCTGCAGGAACCTTGCAAACTCATTTGAGAGGTACTCTCCCCCTCCATCTGACCTTAGGCATTTTATTTGTAGGCCTGTTTCTTTTTCAACCATAGCTTTAAGAGTTTTGAAATGCCCAAACACTTCACTTTTCTTTTTCATAAAATACACCCAAGCTTTTCTGCTATAGTCATCAATAAAAGTGACAAAATAATGACAACCTCCAAGAGATGCAGCTTTAGTAGTCCACACATCAGAGTGGATTAATTCCAATGGCTTCTTACTCTCTTGAACATGTCTAGGAAATGGTTTCCTTGCTTGTTTTCCAAATTGGCAGGCTTCACATACCTTATGCATTTCTGCAACCTTGAATTTAGGCAATCCTGCAATAATATTTTGGGCCTGCATTGATTTAAGTCGCTGTACATTAACATGACCAATGCGTTTATGCCAGATATCAATATCTGCAACTACACTGGTCCCATGTGCAAACATTGCTGCACTCAATTCAGGCATGCCTATATCCAACGTAAACATTCTCCCTTCTTCTTTCCTTTTGCTATCAAGCGACCTTTATTTTTCATATCCTCAACAAAGCATCCATGAGGATTAAATCTGATCTGCAAGCCCTGCTCAACCATTTGACCAACAGAAACCAGATTCTTGGTGATATTCGGGACATGAAATACATCGGACAGGTATTTCTTTTTCCCATCCTGCATAGACAAAGGAATTTTTCCAATCTGCACAATAGGATGTGCAGTATCATCACCAGTCTCCACAAATCCTGGTTTTTCCATTTTCCTTGCATCCTCCATCCATTCTGCATGACCTGTCATGTGGTTTGATGCACCTGAGTCAACATACCATACATCGTTGCTTTCTTCTGCACTTGTCACAGAATTGTTCATGTGCTGCACCATGAACAAATGCTCATTTTTATCATCACCCTGTCTACTAGAAGATGCATAATTCCCTTGTTACAATTTTCTATTCATGATGTCATTCTGCTTTTTATAGCAGTCTTTAGCCATATGACCCATTTTACCACAGTAGTAGCATTCAACATTATTGTTTGCATTTTGGCCTCTTTGCCATCCACCACGACCTCTTTGGCTCCCCTTGCCTCTAGAGTTACCACGTCCTCCTCCATAGGACTGGTTTTCTTGAGTTTGCTGCATATTCTGATTTCTACCATGGCCTCCCGATCAGCCTCCTCTACCTCTGCCTCTACCTCTTCCAGCATTTGAGTAGAAGATAGCTTCTTTTGAAGTTCCTCCTGAAGAAGATGCACCACCATTTCTCTGCTCCTCAAAAATTAGAAGAGCAATAAACTCCTCAAAATTAGGAAATCTTTCACGGATGAAAATGGATGTTCGAAAGTGTGCATAATCCTTTCCTAGACCATTCAAGGTCACCGAAACTAAATCATCATCTTCCACTGGCGACCCAATGGAAGCAAGTACATGTGCAATCTTCTTCACCTTCATGTGGTAGTCATTGATGCTCATATTTTCTCTTTGCACATTATGCAACTCTTGCTTGAGCTGCATTTTCCTGGCTTGCATATTTGTGCTATACATTTTTGACAAAGCATCCCATGCCTCCTTTGGCGTACTTGCATCCTGAATATGCACAATCATAGAGTCTGAAATGCCGATAGACAGCCAATACATAACTTTCCTGGCTCTCTCATGCCATGCTTTAAATGCATGCATTTGCTGTTGATTGGGAACATCAGGAAGAACTGGTTCTTCTTTATTCCATGCAACAAATTCCCAATATCCTTTTTCCATAAGGAAATTCGTCATTCTAAACTTCCATGCTTGGAAGCTGTTCTTGTCAAGCTTTTGAGTGACAATCTGTGAGAGAGAATCAGACGCCATTACAGAACACTGCAAAAAATTCTCTCACTGCAAAGAACACAGCTTCAGCCTCACAAGGGCAAATCTGCAAAACTGACGAAAGTGGTATTTGACCACACAGTCACGTCTTAGTGACAATTTTGCATCAACATGCAACAAGGATGATTCTGTAACTCCCAATGTCTCTGTGCACAGGCATACGATGCAATTTTTACAGTAACTTTTCACCAACCTGTAGAACAGTGGTTGCACAGTATAAAACTGGGCCTTTTCCTGAGTGCGTGCAGAAAACTTCCGCCTCCAAAACATGCCCCGAAATGGCCTCAAATAAAAAAAACAGGGTCGCCAAGGGCTAAAGCCCATTCCCGCAGCATATACTGCCCTCTTGCTTCACCGCGAAGGGCGTCTCAACCTGAGACAATGCACTCTTGCAATTTCCGGCTGTGCTACCTGTAGAGATCTGCTCCAAAAATAGAAAAAATGAAAGCAACACTGCTCCTCTTACCAGAACACCGCAAGCTTGGCTTGCTTTCTTGAGCTCCTTACCACGAACAAGGCTCTGATACCATGTCAAGATTGTGGGAGAGAAGGAAGGAGTCTCACTTGTAGCTTTCTTGCTTGCACAATGGGGGAATATACACAAGGGTGGAGGCTGAAAACAGTTTTCCTCTTCTTAGTTGTGTAAGCCAAAAAGAACTCTCATACAAAGAAATAGAAGAACCCTATATATGGGTCTCAAACCAAACTCAACTAACTAAGGTGGCATACTAACTGAGCCACGAACTAGAGTAGATAAGGATAGCTGTCATGTAGCTATTATTCATGGGCGGTGTACCAACCGCATGTGCAACTGACACGTCGGTGACATAAATGCACAACGGTCACCCTGGCATATCACGAGTGGAGCTCGATATCTCAACAAAGTGTTATAGTCCATGGCCAGGGGCATCGTTGGCACTGGTGTGGTGGACGCTTCCATCTTTTGTCGCTTTGGGTCCTACATGGACTCGGCATCTGCCACAAATAACCTTTTGTCTCCTGTTCCTGGTGCCATCTCTCCTACTTTCATGACTAGGAACTACATCATGGACATGAGTTGAGTGGTGTCCATGGCAGACACTAACTGTGTGTGGTGGAGGTGGTGGTGGCGGTTTTAGGTGCGAGAGTCGAAGGGAGGGGGTGCAATGAGGCCTTGCCCTTTCCCGCGACGACTGGGGCTACTTCAATGCTGTCACTTGGTTTGGCTTCATGCCGTGGGCTCAAAGTGGCTAGCCATTCCTCTAGAACTGTAGGCCTCCTCTACAGACCTGTGTATGGCCTCTGCCATGTCTTCATCTTCCTTTCTTTTTAGCTATTCTGCCTCTCTCTCCGTTCTTCTCTTTCTCTCATCTTTGGCTCTCTTGGACTCTTTTTGGGCCTTCCTCAACTTGGGCCATTCCTCCCTTGTCATCGTTTCTTTTGTCTCCTTCTTCAGCTTTGATGGGGTTCCCTTCGTCTGTGCCTTTGGCTCTCCTTGGCCAGACTACGTCTCCTGCTCTTCCTTATCACTTATAGTCCTTTCACTTGACTGCACTTGTTCATGGTGAGGCAGTCGCGGTCACGGGTTTCCCCTACTCCCTCTCCACCTTCCTCTGTGTCCTTCAAGGCCTCCTGGATGATGGACGTTAGGATTCCACTGAACTTGATGGTGGATGCTTTGGAGGAGGACTTCTTTTGAATTGATCTTGCTGTGGAGGTCGGGGATTCTCCTCCAACTACCATTCTACCAGTGGTCAAAGCTTTCGCTGAGCTTTCAGTAGTTTTGCATATGAAGGCATTCCAATCTATTTAGTCTGAGGATCATGCTGTGGTGCTCTTCAACAACGGCACCTCGATTCTATTCATAAGGGCATTGTAACTTTGACTATGTTGAGATATTTGCAATCACATCTATTGTAGACTCTTTGTATGAGGCAGTTCTGGGCTTAGGACATGCAAGCAGACTTAATCCCATATGCACAGAGAGGAAAACTATAGCCATCCAACAACTATGAAGCATTGTACTTGACTACCACTTTTCATATAGAATGAATACAATGTCATGATGCTTTGTACTTTTAGTTAAGTGTCTTGACTTTGTCAGTCCTACACAAGATTGTGTTTATGAGTCCAAGCTTCCATCTTGGAACCTAATTCACTTGTGTAATAGTTGTGTTCTTCAGTCAATGTCATCATGAGTTCAGTCTATGCTTACAAGCCACCATAGCCATGCTCTAGATCCATGTGTTTTTCAAAGAATGGAGAAGAGAGTATGGACTATCTTTGCCTGTAGCTTGATCTCAGGATTTGGAATATCCGCTAAACTTACCCCATCCACTGTGCATACGATAGCCTTGTTCATCCATAGCATGCTATACATGTCCTTTTTGGGCGTCACTCGGTCCTTCTAGTTAAGCCTAGGGCCTTCTCCACCACCTCAAGGCTCAATTCCACCTCTACTTTGTGGGCTTCTTCCCCTTTCCTAATTGTCACCATGCCACAGTTCCTTTCACATTGAAGCTCCTCAAAAACTCTACACATTTTTCATAGTTGACTACCTGCCCAAACTTTTCTACATACTTTTGCAGGCTACACTATTCCACGAGTCATTTTTTGGGTGGCTCTTCCATGATGACGTCCTCTAGGTTCACGACATGCTTGAATGTGAACTAGATGTAGCCCTCGTTTCTATTGCCAAGCCATACTTAGCTTGCTCTTCCTTCATGAATGGAAGCTTGCTGCCTTTATCTTGCCATTCCATTTTAGGATCCTATCATATATCATGGTTCACCATTAGTATTCCTAAGACATTTTCTTGATAAAAAATAAATAGGAATTGATCATGATTTTATGGCAAGAAAAACATGCTTTAAGCAACAAAAAGAATTTCCCCTTGAGTAGTTCTACTCATTTCCAAGATCTTATGACACTTTTCCTTGATTTCACATTTCTTTACCTTTGCTCCCTCCCGCCTTGGGAATGAGAAGAATCCTTCTAGCATTGGACATGGGAGAGGCAAGAAATTTGAGCATCGAAGGGTGCTATTTACTTGGGCATCTGCCAATTCTAGAAATCAAGGTTGTACTCCAATCGGGCATGACGATCGAGATTACAAGGGCTAATGCATACTTGGGTAATGTAAGTCAGAAAATCGGTTAGAAAGTCACTCGATTTGATGCAACTAACCACATGTAGCTCTTCTTCTATAAGGATATGATCAATGTAAGGATGGGCAGACCTGGTCATCTAGATGTTTGGAGGGAGTGGTGGCCAAGACCCTAAACGAGATTGGTGCTACATATGTCGCATCATACTCAATTGTCTTGATGGTGCGTTGCTGCTCAGCATTAGTCATTATTTGGCAACCCCACTTTTCCCATTTGAGACGTAGGTTACCCCATTTTTGTAGGAATGAGGAGTTAGAGTCAGGAGGTGAGTAAGTTTCTCAATCTCAATGGTTGACATAGGCCTTTGGGGCTTGCGCTAGGATGCTAGTAATCGTCTGATGAATGTATTTTCCATAAGTTTGGGACACATGGTCAAATCTTTGGATTTTTTATAACTTGAACACTATAACTCCAAATCAAGCGCTTTATAGCTCAATAGATTCCATTTTTCAAGTGCTTTCCAATGATAGGTCACATCATATGGTTTTGACAAAGTTATGTGCATGCTATCCGTGTGCCACCTTTTTTGTATTCAAAAAACAGGAATTGGGAGATTCCCAAACTCACTGATATTGTGTTCTTTTGAGATTTCACCATTTTTTCGATCAACTCCTTTGAGACTTTGGGGGATGTTATGGTTATAAACTTGCATTATTTCCAAGTGCAGGATAAGGAATAAACCTCAAAGGCAAGGGGTTCATCAAGCAAGTCGAGGTCAAGTCTTTTGCAGCTCCTAGCGAACGTGGTAAAGGTGTTATCCAAGAGCTTGATGCAAGTCACCAAGTCATCTCCCGTATTATTAGCAAGGTCCTTGGCGACCGATAGAAATGAACATCGATCATAGGAAGGCCTAAGACCTGTTGGTGGTTGGGGTGGAATTGAGCTAGATAGTAATGGTTTGAGGGGTAGCGGACTAGGTAGCGATGGATATAAGGATAACTCCATTGTCTGATCCGCGTGTCTAGCACTGCTTTGGGGTACTGAGGGTGGCTCCAATGGCATGGATAGTGCATTAATTCCCTCTTGCGCAGCCATTGGGGTGCCAAGTTATCTGGACTTAGATGATTCTAGGATATCAAGTTGCTATTTTGGAAGATATATTGGTTGGGGTTTTTTTTACTGCAACCGTCACAGGTTTTGTGGGCTTTACAGCTGGGGTTTCTTGGGTGTTTCTTGCCTTAATAGGAGTGGGGCTTCTGGAGATGGGGTGGCAGTCGATGGTCATGGTTGGTGGGCTATGCTTCTAAGATCTCTTGTCTTCGGCATCCATATCTAGGTGTTGCCATGGTAGTATCCTTGGGCTCACAATAGATCTTTGGGAATCCATTACAGCTTGATTGTGCATCTATGTTGATAGCGGTCGATCGGTTGCTTAGGTTTCAAATGATAGATGTTGGCCCTATGGGGCCATGTTTTCTTGCCATCCGTATGCCACTTTTGGTGCCTTGACACCCATTTAAGTGTTGGCTTTGCAGCCTTGGGGATTGCCTTAGTTGGAAGTGGGGTTTTGTGGTCTGTGTGGGTTGTGATAATTCACGATCCCCCTCCTTAGGCTTGGTCCTAGGTAGCTCTATTAGTGTGGCATAGTAGGCTTTGGTAAAGCCTTGCTGCCCCCTTGTTGAAAGCTGTCACAATTCGAACATTGCCAATGGAAGGGTGAATCCACTACACATCACAGTCCACGTTGCAATGTGCTTGCTTCTTGAAAGTACATCCTAATAGCATTTCTTAACTTGCATCCTTCATATTTGGCAATACAAAGAAGATGAATGGTAGGCTCTCAGACTCGATAAAGAGTGCGATCTTACACTTCCCTAAGAGTGCATATGACTTGCCCCCGAATGGGCTGAGTTTAGTGTTGGTGGGCTATAACTGTGGCTGACCAATGAGGGTCCAATGAGTGTTGGTCAAGATATTGAAGTCAGCTCCCTTGTCAATCAAGACATCAAAAGCATGTGTGTGCCAAGTGGTGACCATGATGCATAGGTATGCTGGTGCTACTACCTCTTCATCCCCATCCTCTAGTGATGGTGGCTACATGGACATTGACATGGGCTTCTAGCATAGGGGGCTCATGTAGTGGGTGTGTGGGAGAATAATACTTCTTTATGTGACTGCCATTTAAGAAGCTTATGCCCTCTCCTTCAGTGTCATATTCTACGATGTCTACCTCCTCCCTGGTCTCCTCACTACTAAAGTAGCAGTCCTTGTACTCATCATTAGAGTTGGATTCTTTTGTTTTCTTGTTATCCCTCGGAATCTCATCTATGGCATGCCCTTCGATGGAAACTAAGGCCCAATTGTACATTAAGTTTAGGTCATGCACCTTAGTCCATCTCCACTTAAGGAGAGTTCAAGAGGTCTCTGAAGGGCTTGAGATTAGTAGTGGGATCGCCAGCCAACTTGCCCGCTAGATACTTGAGGGTCTCATGCAGTTCTAGCTTGTTACTAGGAACATGGAAAGGGATAGGTCTAGGTTGACTGCTTGATCTCCTAGACATCGTATAGAGGGTCACTATAGACTCCCTCCTTGAGACACTTGCGGTTTTTGCAGCATGTTTGTACGTCTCCTCATCGTCTGGGAATGGGAGATTGATGGTTGCTAGTACGTGCATCCAATCTAGCTCATCGTCACGGCAAGGAATGTATTTGGTCAGGGGTCCGTGAGACTTCCTTACTGGTGTGTCACCCCTGAGCATGGCAGAGATGGCATCCAAGTTGATAGGGGTTGTGTTCCAAGTGTCCATCTCAACCTTTACCGCTTATGTTTGGTTCCCTAGGAACATTAGACCATTGCCCTAGTCTTCAATGACTCGAGCATTCCTCATCCAGGGTTGTCCTAGCAGAATGTCATAGTCCACTCCCTTCATGACAATGAAGTTCACATAGAACTGGACACCCGCAATCTTCACTGGCCAATTTTTTAAGACTCCAATTGGCCTTACTTTCATTCCATTAGCTAGAGTGATGTTGAACCCAGCGGTTTTGATGGGCGGGTTTCCCCAAGCCTGGAGCATAGTATGGCTCAACACACTCACTCCCGCCCTAGTATCTATGATTCCTTTCCATATGGCGTCTCCTAGGCCAGGATAGGCAAAACTACGTGTGTCTCAGTGCCTTCCCAAAAGGCATTAACATGTAGTGTCTTCAGCACTAAGTGTAGTGTCAAGATGGGTATTTGCATGATTACATCATGATCCTATAACTCAGCGACATCATGCTCCATTGGTTCTTCTATTGAGTGTTTCAATTCCTGCCATAGCGTGGGGTGCTATCTGAGCAGGTATCCTAAACTTAGGGTCATTGGGGTGGTCACTAAGTCGGAAGGAGGTTGCTGGTTTTTTGTCTCTCTCTCTCTTAGGTTTGTGCTCCTTGGCCATTGGTTTGGACTGACCGATTGGCCCGTGGCATCTAGACTTAGCCTAGGTGGAATCGCCTATGGCATGGGTGTGTCTCTCGACCTTGGTCATGCACGTGAAACTGGTGTGCTTACACTAGAGAGATCCTTGATCTCATCCTCTAAGATGGGCTTAGCATCCTTGAGGTGCTCCTGGGTTTCTTTTACCCACTCCTTGACCTTGGCTATTGCCTTGAGTTGGCGCCTAGGATGGGGATACTCCCTTACCTTTGCACTCCCTTTCTCTATTGTCTTTGGAGTAGTAGTTTTTGCCTTTGAATCTCTGGCCTTCTTGCTAGTCACTAGCGTTGTTGCACCCTCAGTCTTAAAGAGTGACCTTTGCATCAGTCTTATGACATGCAGCGGGATGGGTGTATCCTCACTGTCGAATGTCTCTACTCCAAACAGCCCCAAGGGCATTGAGGGCATGTTTATCAGGCCAAAGGATGGCTTTTCTCTAAGGCAGTCAGCCAAGAGGTGAGTGATGCTGCATTGGACACATCTAAGTCGGCTTTTTCCCTATTCACTTGTTCTTTCTCTGGACATCGTGATGAGATGTGTCCTAGATGACTACAAGTCCAACACGAAATTGGATCTTGGATTGGACCTCTGAATCCTCTTCCCCTACCTCTACCTAATGCCATCACTGGCACTCATTGATCATCAGGATTGGATTTACCTCTTTGTCGTACGAGACATAAGGATTTACGTAGGCTTTGTCTTTGTTAGGCTCCTCTACATAATGGATTGGAGTATCACTTGTTGGATGGGTGTAGGGTCCTAGTAGTTGGGCTATGCTTGTCGGGTTGATCTCCATTTTAGGGGTGATGGGCTTTGCATTATTTGGTGCTAGAAGTGCCAGCTGGCTCCTAAGGGTAGTATGGGGTCTATGTTGCTCCCTCTATGCTCTATCAAAGCTGGGTCACAATGTAGAGGTCAATCCTTGGTCTACAAGCCTAGTCTACTATGCAATGACGAAGCTCCTAGAGTCTACCTCTAAGTGGCATAGTCATGGTTTCCTCTACTTCTTGGCTTTGGCGAGCTAGGGTGGGTTTCCTGAGGTGTTTGGGAATGTGTCCCAATAGGTCCTGCCCTGGGGGTGATCCTACTCCTAGTTCTTCTGTCTTTTGCCCACTAATTGCTTCAATTCCTAGAATCCCCGATCCTAGGTGATTCGACTCTTAGAGTCAGATGCTTTGATTGGTTTGGTCTAACCCCGAATGGTGGTCCAACTGTTTGTGTAGTTTGATTGTAGTTTTTGTTTTGATCGAATCATGTGGTCCGACTAAAGGGCTTGGTCCCAACTGTCAAAGGGTGTCTGACTGGACGGGTGGTCTGATTGGACCTAGGGTGGCTGGACTCTTGGAGTCCGATGCTCCAAGTTTGGCAGTCCGACTGTCCGACTCAAGGAGCCGGCTGGACGGTGGTCTTGATTGCGAACCCCATGGCACAATGCAATGGTTTTTGGCCAATTTCTCCTAGTGCTTGCCATGGCCCCCTATCATACCTTCCAGATCACATCAATGGCATAATAAGAAGATCTTTATGTACCTGGATTTGTCGAAAATATTAGAATTAAAGCATGTGATCTCCTCTATGATTAGCAAGTCTCTTTCTCTCTCTCTCTCTCTCGCTAATGCAAAATGAGGTCTTCCTTGCCACTCTTGGCCTCTTATTGCCTTGCCTAGGTCTACATTCACCTTAAGCTTGCTCCTCTTACCAGTATTTAACCCATAGTTTCATTTTTTGCCCTTCTTTTTCCTATTGCAACTTGTTATACAACATCAAAACCTTACTGTGTGCTCACACTATTTTAATGCTATCCTACCTAATGCAATAAAAAAATTACCATATAGCATTCATGCTTCTTTAACCTACTCATCCACACATTCAAACCCAAAAATACTTACTTGTTTTTTATGAGATTTACATGCCTAAATCTCCTATCTACCTCAAGATTTGGTTTAGGGATGAAACCCTTACTTCAATGCTTGATTTGAAGCATGCAAGTGCTCACTCTCACAAGCTCACTCCCTCACACTCCCTCCCTCAAGTACTCACAAGCAAGCAAGAGAAGAGAAGGAGAGAAGAAGAAGAGTCCACTTTGCTACAAACCAAAGAATGAGCTCTCATTCATCTTTTGAACTTTATATACAAAGCTCTAAATCCCATTTGGGCAGTCATCCCCGTTTTTACATGGCCTGGCCCTTTTTTCCATTGTCCTCCTGTCTTCCTAGCTTCCTTCCTATCGTCCATCTACCTTTACAATTTGCATAGGTGAGATCCCGGCACTCTTAAAATAAATCGTGGTGCACCTTGCATTCTTTTACAAAAGCATGGACTTGCACTTTTTGTTGTGCACCTTTCTCCTTGATTCAAGACTTTTCTGCACCTCTTGTGTTTCCATATTTCTCATGGCGCGCCTTTGTCTCCCGTTTCACTTTTTCCTTGGCCTTATCTTCTGCTTTAGATTTTTCCGATTTTCCACCTTGTTCGTCTAAGGGTTAACACTAGCCTACCCTTCTGTCCTTTGCAACATGAGTTCTTGTGTGCCTTCTTCTTTTCTCACCTCCTCCTTCTTTTTTGTCCTAACTCCTTCTTTAGGTTATTTAGCTACCTCTAATAAATAGTCATTTGCTTCGTCTTCTCGATTTGATAAGTTGCTAACGCCTCTTTTTCAATCTCCAGGTCTGCCATAGCAGCCTTTCTTTCCTCTTTTATCTTTTATAGCTGTCATTGGAGTTCTTGTACGTATTCATTGTAATTAGCTGCTAGTGGCAAGGCTAGTAGCATGGATGTCATTGATATTTTTACTTTGGGATTCTTTGGATCTTTTCTAGATTTATTGTCCCCCGTAGCTGGCCTCTTTTCCCTTAACACAGTAGCTCCACCATTGGGCATTACACCCAGCTCCTTTGAGCCAGCAAGTGCTGCACTCACACTACCATGTTGATTTGGTTCACTTGGACTTCTGAGGTCTCTAGAGTGGTGGCAGGTGTGACATTCAAGGGTGGAGATGGTGGGTGTAGTGGGGCCTTTCCCTTGCCCATCCCACGACAGGTTCTTGAGCCCTCTCTTCTACAATGGTGCTTGTTCCTGGTTCTTCTCTTGGGCTTCTCTTAGCTAGATCTTGAGGGCAAGATTTATCCTCAATTGATAGCCTCATGGCAAGGGTGGAGTTGCTCATTGCCTTCTCTTTTCAACCTCTCCTCCTCCTCAAATTGCTTCCTCTTTCTTTCCTCCTTTTCTTTTTGAGATTCTTATTCAATCTTCTTTAGCCACTCATTCTCTTCAAGGGTGTTTCTTCCTTTGCTCATCCTCTAGCTTTTTCGACTCATCTAGTTGCTTCTACTTTCTTCTAGCATGCCCAATTTCTTCTGCACCCTTCCTACTTCTTTGTCTCCTAGGTTCCCTGTGGAGAAGGAGTCTAGAGTCTATACCTCTAGCGGAATTTGAGCTAGCAACTCTTGGACATGGGAGTGCTCTGGAGTTTCTTCCACTACTTCAAGGTTCTCCAGGTCTCCAACGATCTCCTGGATAATTGTAGTGAGCACACCTCCGAATCTTATGCTTGAGGCCTTGCTGGATGGTTTCTTCTGTGCCTTCCCTAATGTGGAAGTCGGAGACTCCCCTCCTTGTGGTCTTGCATCAATGACCAGTGTCATTGCTAAAGATTCCGCAAGGCTCTCTAGAAATGGCACTCCAATCCTACTCATTAAAGTGTTATACCTCTAATTGGAGAATATGGCATGGATTGTCTTTGCCTATAGCTTAACCTCAAGGCCAGGAATGTCAGCTAGGCTAACTTCGTCATTGGTGTGGACTAGAGCCTTGTACATTCCTAGCATGATGTAGACATCTCTTTTAGGCTGCCTCTCAAATGTTTTGACCAAGCCTAGTGCTCTTTCTACCATTTCCAGGCTCAGTTCAACTTCGACCCTACAGGTTTCTTCTCCTTTTCTCACCATTACAGTGCCATGGTTCCTATTAGCATCAAAAGTTTGTAGAAATTCCATGCACTTACTGTAATCCATAGCTTGCCCAATCTTCTCTACATACTTGCTTAGGTTGGATTGGTTGATGATCTACTTCACAGCTTGTTCTTCCATAACCATGTCTTCCAAGTTCATGATGTTCCTGAACTTAAACTAGTTGTAGGCCCTTATTTCTACCATTAGGACATACTTCGCTTGCTCTTCTTCTGTGAACAGAAGCTTGCCACATTTTCTTGACCTGCTATGTCCGATTCCTATCATGACATCACAACTCACCATTAGTTTTCTTAAGACAACTCTTGACAAGATAAGTAGATAATGAATGCAAGCTATGGAAAGGTGAAATACTTAAGTGTAGCATGAAAACTTTTGCTTCAAGTAGTCCACACATTCCAACAACGATTCCTGGATTTTTCCTTGATCATAAGTTGACCTTATTTATATTTTTAGCTTTTAAATTTTAGTTGAGATTTTAAGACACGTCTTAGTTTCCACCTTACCCCCTCCCCCTGGAGAATGATGTGAATCCTTCCTAGGATTGGTAGATGAAGTGTTCAAGGAATTAAGTGCATGTTGCGATGCTTCACTTTTGCATGAGCCAAGCGTAGAAGTGTGGGTTATACTCCAAATGAGCATGTCCTCCATATCATGAGGTCAAATGCCTATGTGTGTAATGTAGGTCAAGACATCGATTTTTAGGAAGTCACAAAAGTTCATTCTGCTAGCAATATATAGTTCTTCCTTAGTTAGGATTTGATCAAAATAGGGGTGGACCATGACATATTCCTCTAAAGGTCATTTGCATGTGATGGCCAAGACTCTAAATGAGGTAGGAGCCAGATAGGTAGGGTCATACTTGGTAGTTTTGATGGTGCATCTTTGCTTGGAATTGGTCATAATTGGTTAGCCCTCTAGTTCCCATTGGAGATGGAGAGCATACCATTTACATAGAAAGAAAGAGTCAGTGTTGGCTAGCTTGTAAGTTCTTCTAGCTCTCTTGAGCTGTGTTAGAGACTTTTCTCTTGCTATAGGAGGTAATTAACATCCATTTATGAGCTTGCTCTTGAGCAATCTCAATGGGCGCTTGGCTACCATGGGGACTTCAATGAACATGAATTCATTTTCTTCCTGGGTGCAAGGCAGCGTGTGTACATCAGTTGCCAAAGGCTCTTTTCGGAGACCTAATTCCAACTACTCATAGCTTTTAGCAAGCATAGTGAAGGTGGCATGAAAAACGTCTAATGCAAGTGACCAAGTCATCCCTCATGTTTTCAGCTAAATTGGAGGCCAAGGTGAGAATAGATTGACACTCATGGGAGGGTTTAAGGCATGTGAGAGGTTGGGGTTGACTGGGCTAGATAACTTAGAAAATTGATGCTTGGTGTGTGGATTGGTTTAATAAAGCTCTCATCAATGACTTGTATGAGGGGCTTGTCTTGGGGCTTTGAGGTTGCACTGCTTCTTATTTATGGAACAGGAGGGACATGGGGAGTGTTGGGCTACATTGGTTAGGGAAAGCAGGCTGATTTTGGTTGATAGGCCTGTTTCGGCTCTATGGATTTTTTGGCTTTTAGTTCAGGTAGCTTGGTAGTTCTAGGCATCTTAAAAGGTTCTCGAGATGGGCTAGGAGTTAACAACTGGGGGGCCACACATGGCACTCATGATATTAGGCAATCAAATCTAGTTATTGCCTTCATAATAACCTTGAGCACATAACAGGGATTTAGGCACCCACCATCGCAGCTTGGCCATTTTGTTTGATTCTATGCTATGATTCTATACTAGTGACTCTGTCTCCTAGGCTTAGGATATGACGTTTGGGAATCATGGGTCTATGCAGGTTGGCTTTCAGGTCACCATGATTGTCATTTAGGTAACCATTTGAACTACGGCCTAGTTATTTGGGTCATGTCTCCTTTGGGTTGCAGTTGGTTTGTCCTGGTGGGGTGAGACGATCCCCCTCCTTAGACTTTGCACTAGTTTCCCCTATTGGTGGCTCTACTATAGGCCCACATGGAGCCACATTGCGCTTGTTAAAGCCCATCACTATGTGAACACTACCAATAGCAAGGTGAATGCACTACTGCTGCGAGTGTCATAGTCAACATTGCAATGGGCTTGCTTCTTGAATGTGCATTTGAGCAGCGATTCCTTGCCAATGGCCTTAGTGTTAGGTACACATAGAAGATCATAGGGAGGCTTATAGTCTCAATAGAGACCGCTACTTTGCACTTTCCCAGCACTTGGTAGGGTTGAGCTTTAGCATTCATGGGCTACAATTGAGGTTGACCAATGAGAGTCCAATGCTCATGGAGGTAAGGATGTTGAAGTTAGCTCCCTCATCAATAAGGACATCAAAAGCATATAGTTTTTGAGTAATAACTATTATTCTCAAGTGTTGAGTGTTGAAATGACTTGTTTTTTGGCTGATTTTTGTTGTTTTTGAGAGCTGAATGGTTGATTTTATGGGATGATTGATTGATTTGGAAGTGGTTTGAGAGTGTTTTAGATGATAATGATTGTGTCTTGGAAGTTCATGATGTTTGTTGGTGGTTCTGTGATGTTCTGATAGGTTCTGAATGGTTCTGTATACCTTCTGTTTTGCTCTGTTTTGGTCTGTTTTGTTCTGATTGTCTTCTGTAAGGAGGGAAGGAGTATTGATTGATGAAGAATGAGATATTGTAAAAGTTTATTGAATGGTTTGTGAGAGTTTGGAATGATTTGAGAGTGAGTTATGTGATTTTGATGATCTTCTGTAACCTTCTGTAGGTCTTCTGTAGAGCTTCTGCTTCTGTTCTGCTTCTGTTCTGTTCTGTACTGTAGCTGTTCTGGTACTGTTCTGTAGACTGTTCTGTATGCTTCTGTAAGTGTTCTGTGGAATGTATGTGGGACTTTGGGAAAGTTTTCTAGCCTTGGAAAGAGGTGAATACAAGTGCAAAAGAGCTGAAAGAAGTGGAAGAAGTAGCTGCTGAAGACTCAAGAGAAGACTAGAGTGAAGTGACAGTAGTGAGCTGTGAAGAGACACTGTAGTGGCTCTGGTGACCCTTCATATCAGACATACCTCTTGGGAGGGGTATCCACGACCTAAGAGTGATTATTGAGAGTGAATTTTGAGAGATTATAGTGAGGATATGATGTATTATTGATAGAGAGTGAGAGAGAGAGAGTCAGAGATAGCCAATTCTACTCAAATAGAGTGATTGTATATGAGAGATTGAGAGAGAAGACTATGAAGATATTGAAGATGAATACTATGTGATGTATTTCCATTCCAAGATGGCGTATTCCTTTGCTTTCTTTGTTCTATTGATGGATTTTGTGAAGATATTGAAGAATATGGTTGATTCTATTAAAACCGTGGGAGATCTACATGATGCTGCATGAAGATTTGTTGTGCCTGGTGTTCTTTTCTTCATTGTGATAATATGAAACATGATAAACAAGCTTGTTGATGTTACAAGATAGATTTTCTTGCAAGAGAATTCCCTTTTCCTTGGTGTTCCTCTCGGGGCTCCATGTTTTTGGTGCGTAGCCGGGGAATCTTGCCATCAACAAGCACGAAAAGAGGCTGAAAATGAAGGAAATGGCATTGCCAAGAAGAGAAGAATTCAATGGATGTTTGTAAAATTCCTTCTTCCATTGAAGAGTTGGAATTTCTCATAATCAAAGCCACTTTCCACAAAAAGTTCATCCCACAATGGCGGAAACACATCACCATCATGATGCATGCTTTATGTGGTGGACAGTTTCCTCTTCCTATTGAAGCAGCAGAAACTTGCATCTTGATGGCAAACTGTTTGGGAACAAACTGAAGAACAGAAACAGAGAGAATGAACATCCATGGAAGATTTGGTATTCATTGAGAAGTTTCCAGATAACATCAAGTGGGAGATTGTGAAGAAGCTTCAGGAGTCTTGGTCTGTAGAGGTTCACAAAGACAAGAAGGAAAAGAGTTGGAATTTGTTCGTGGATGCTCAACAGCAAGATACATGGGATGCTTGGTGTACTGATAATCTTTTGTTTGTTCAATTAGCAACCCACTGGAAGTTGGTAGACAGAGTGTTTTTCACAACCTACACTGTTGAAACCATCAGAAGCTGGCATTACTATGATGATGGCACTACCACAATGCTCAGATGTATGCATTTTGACACCTTCAGAACCGAATACCTTCCCCTGTGTAGTGGCATGAAAGCAGAATTCATGGACGTTGAAAAGAAAGAAGTAGAAGAAATGTTGGCAAGAGAGTCCTCCAGAGACTGAAGCCTTCTGTTAATCCTCTGTGGAGCACTAACAACATAGTGGAGCCAACCCCCTGATGAATGACGCAATAAAAAGGCAAGCGTTAGAACGAGTCCAGAGGTACGTGAGAAGAGAGAAAGCAAAAATCAAGGCTGAGAACGAGCTCGCAGCAGAAGCCGCCTTTGACGCCCTTGCGGAACTCTTTACAGAAGTCCCAATGGCACATCAAGCCCTTCCTCCTCCTGCTGGAGGTCCACTTCCAAGCCAGATCCATCCTGGAAATATTGATGACAGGCCAGCGAATGTAGTCCCATTGCCAGTTTTTAAGGGAGAGTACAATGAAGACCCCGATCTTCATGTAGCAGAGTTTATGGTAGCGTGTGTGGCTAACAATGCCAAAACCCCTGAGCATTGGTTGGCAATATTCCCCGCCACTTTCAAGGGCGCGGCGTTTCAGTGGTATGAGAGACAAGCAGCAGGAACTTTTGGCACATGGGACGACCTGAAGTTGGCCTTCCTCACTAAATTCAGGCGTGAAGGTTTTGAAGAGCGGATGAGAGAGGAATTTATGAACCTAAGTCAGTCCTCTGGAGAAAGAGTGGAAGCCTATGTCTCACGAATGGAATCCATCCTGAAGAGATGGACTGATCATAATCTAGATGATGGCATTCAGAACGGAGTGTTTCTCAGAGGATTACAACCAGAAGTCCGTAAGTTTGTGGAGCTGCAAAGACCAACCACCCTGCAAGCTGCAACAGAAGGTGCAAGACTGTACGATGAAGTGGAAGCTCGATTAGCGATGAATTCGGGAAGAGGAGTCCTACCTCCTCTGATGCCAGGAATGATGTATCCACCAAATGCAGTTCCAGGGACTGTTCCCTACCCCTACCAACAGATGCCCCCGGTATCACAGTACAGTGCACCAAATCCACAGTGGCCACAATCCCTGCCTCAAATGATGGTTCAACCACAACAACAATGGTCCCAACCAATTTCCTCAATGCCAAATCAGCAGCAATAGTGGAATCCTACCAACTAGAGCCAACAACCAACAGTTCAAACAGGAGCACTGAATCAGAACCAGAACAAAGATCCCTCTGTACCAGCCCAACCCGTTTATGCAGTGATTGCAGAGACTCCTCAAAATCCTCCTGCCAGTGCCTCAGGAGGTGAAAGCTTGAAGGACTACTTATCTAACTCAGTTGCAAATATCAAAAAGGAGTTGATGGATGTGATTACAGAACAACTACAGACGTTGAAAGTGAATACCGCTAGCATATCCAACATTGCAGGAGCAGGAAGAGATGTGATGCGGTTAAATACTTGGTGTGGTAAGTGTCATCAAGCAGGCCATTTAGCCACTGAATGTACACGGAAACCAACCATCCCTGGAGCCTTCTGTTCCTACTGTTTGCGGAAGAATTATACAGAGGACATTTGCTCTCTGAAGGAGATGCATGATAGGAGAAGGAAGGAAGAAGACGCAAGATTCAACTTGCTGGAATCCAAAATGACAACACAAGGTATTGGACCCAAGCCTAGAGAGTTTGGTCCTAATTTTGGACCCAGAAGATTTCCCTCTCAAAGTTACAGAGGAAGACAGTTTGGCGGTGGTCAGAGATCAGAAGTGGAGTGTTACAGATGCGGAGAAAAGGGACACATATCACCAAATTGTCCAAATCCTCGAAGGTCAGTGGATTACAAGCCCTTATGCAGTCGATGCAAAGGAGAAGGCCACACTGCAAAAGACTGTCCAAGCCCAGCCCCAGTGAAAAACAGTGCTCCTGATAGTCCAGCTAAGGCCCAAGAGCCTACCTCCAATTTAGTGGAATTGGAAGTTGCTGCCATCACGCGTGCAAAGCAGAAGGAACCACCTGTCTAGAAAGAAAATAACCCTCCTGCCAGAACAGTGAAGTTCAATCTTCCACCAGAAGAACAGAACAGAACAGAGCCTAACAGTGCCGTACAGAGCCCTACAGTGCCACAGAGAGTTACAGAGACAGTTACAGAGACAGGACCAGAGGTCCAGGATACAGAAGAGGAGGAAGTGCCACAAGTGGCAGAAGAAGTTCCTGTAATTCCTCTGTTGGAAGAAAGAGGAAAAATGAAAATGGGTGTTGCCCCATTCCCTAATCGGTTAGAGAAGCCAGTGGATCCTATTAAGGAATACGATCTGGTCAGAGATCTAGATACCTTTAGACCAAACCTCACATTCCGACAATTATTGATGTTGTCCCCCAGTTGCCGGAAAAGATTCAAAAGTATACTGACAAAAAGACGTGGTTTAAGGATTGCTCCCTCAACAGTGACAAAGTCCAACAAGGCTCCAGAGCCTGTAAAAGAAGTGGATGTGGCTAATGCTTTTCTAGATCCGGGTACTCCAGAGACTGGTGTGTGGATAGAAGGCTGCTTCATTGCAAATGCACTGATTGATGGAGGTTCATCAGTAAACATTATGACAGATGTGACAATGAAGGATCTAGGCTTACAAGGTGTGCAACCAACCCAATGGCTCATCAGACTGGCGGATCAGAGTAGAATCAAGCCTTTGGGCATTCTTCCATATGTGAAGACTACAGTGGCTGGAAAAGATTATTGGCTGACCTATTTGGTGGTGAAGCCAAACTCTTATGGTACATCCTATCCTCTGTTACTGGGCAGACCATGGCTTTTTGAAGCTAGAGCAAGGACGGATTGGTTCAAAGGAACCTTGACCTTGGGTAGAGGACCCAACAAAGTGGTGCTAAAACTGTATGGTTCTCAAAAAGGACATGGATCCACCTCCTTGGAATTATCTTCTGACTCCCCTAATGAGGCTACAGATGGAACATCAGCAGACGAAGATGCTGTCAAACAGTTCCTTCCTAAGAAAACAGTGGCACATTCCTTAACAGTGGATACTGTAAGTCAACTTCCAAAAGAGGCAAAGCCATTATCAATGGGTGAATACTTCCTGCCTGAACCAGAAATGACTTCGGAAATCACTTCTGACAGTGAGATAGAAGCATGGATGTACTGCTCTCCCTGTTACATGGTCACAGCAGAAGCAGAAGCAGAAGCAGAGACAGAGGCAGAAGAGGAAACAGAGAATCTGTTCTTCTGTTACAGAGCTCCTACAGAGACAGAAGCAGAAACAGAAGCAGAAGCAGAAACAGAGACAGAAGCAGAAGCAGAAACAGAGACAGAAGAGGTTGGGTTTGATATGGACGAAAAAGGTGATGAAAGTGATCCGGAAGAGTCCATCCCACCTGAAGAGGATACATTTGAGGAAGAAGTTCCAGAAGCATCAGAAACAGAGGACCTCATGCTATGGGACAGAATGGTGATGGTACCATTTGGTCTGGTAAATGGATTTTCTCATATGCAAAACCTTTATAAGACATGGATTAAGAAGAACAAGCCGTCTTTTAGCAGTGGCTCCTGCCGTCCTAACCCATCCTTGCCAAAGAAAGATGATGATGATGCACCGTGCCAACAAGCACCAATCCCACAAACCCAACAGGCATCAGAGGGTCTCTGTTATGTGACGTTCCTGGATATATCATCAGAAGATGAGTCTTCAAGCCAAGAGGTAATTAATCTTGAAACCAAACCCGAAACAGCTTTAATCCCATTTCAATATCTTAAGGAGCAACCTAAGTCTCCACCAAAAGAAGAAATTGGTTCTAGTGGGACATCAGAAGAGGACACCACTCCCTTGAAGGAGTCGGATCTGTACCCAGAAGCAGTCCGCGGGACCTTCATCCGTGAAGTAGAAGGTGAAAGGCAGTTAATCTTTGTGGATGCAGAAGGCACTGAACGCCACTTGAAGGTGGGTAACAGTCTCCCAGAAGAGGAGTTGTTAACCTTGTACAACTTGTTGAAAGAAAATTTGGACGTGTTTGCGTGGTCTTACAAAGACCTAAAGGGGATTGATCCCACAATATGTCAACATCATATTGACTTGGAGCCTGATGCCAAGCCAGTACGGCAACGACAGAGGCGAATGAACCCGAATTATTCCACATTGGTGAAAGCGGAGCTGCTCAAGCTTCTGGAAGCTGAGTTCATCTATCTAGTGGCAAATAGTGAATGGGTTTCACCCATCGTGGTTGTACCCAAGAAGAATGGCAAATTGCGAATATGTGTGGATTTTTGAAAGCTTAATTCCAAGACGAAGAAGGATCATTTTCCTATCCCTTTCACAGACCAACTGTTGGATACAGTGGCAGGACATGAGCTTTATTCCCTTCTGGATGGATTCAGTGGATACAATCAAGTGCAGATTGCCGAAGAAGACCAATCTAAAACAACCTTCACCACAGAATGGGGGACCTACGCTTACCGAGTGATGCCATTTGGGCTCTGCAATGCCCCTGCTACTTTCCAACAAGTCATGATGGCCGCATTTCAAAATCATCTACACGACTTTATTGAGGTATATTTGGATGATTTTTGTGTCTATAGTTTGATCCGTGAACACTGGGGACATTTGGAGCAATGCTTTGATCGATGCTGGGAGTATGGGATTTCCCTCAACCCCGACAAATGCATCTTTAGGGTCTCTTCCGGAGTTCTGTTGGGCCACATTGTCTCTGCACAACGGATATCAACAGACCCTGCAAAGATCGAAAAGATCGCACCTCTGACAGCACCCACCAACCTCAAACAGTTGAGGGGATTCTTAGGTCATGTGGGTTACTACAGAAGGTTTATAGCCCATTTTGCGACAAAGGCAACTTCCTTGCACAAGCTTCTGAGGAAAGATACAGAGTTTACTTGGACAGAAGAATGTGACAAAGCCTTTCACACTCTGAAGCAGTGTCTGATAGAGGCACCCATTCTGCAACCTCCTGATTGGACGAAAGAGTTCCATGTACACACTGATGCATCAATTGAAGGTTTAGGTGCTGTCCTCTGCCAAAAGGGCTCCTCGAAGTTAGATCAACCGATCTATTACGCAAGCCGAAAAGTCACTGATAGGGAACGGAACTATACAGTGATAGAGCTAGAGTGCTTGGCAATGGTGTTTGCCCTAGAGAAGTTTCGCCATTACTTCCTATCCACCCACTTTAAATTTTATGTGGATCATGAGGCCCTGTCCTTCTTGATGAACAAAGCAGATGTGAAAGGACGAATGATGAGATGGCTCCTTCTATTCCAGGAGTTCGACTTTGAGGTGATTACTAAGCCTGGTCGTTCCCATGTTCTGGCTGATCATCTGTCGCGTATCCCACAAACTGCAGACGAGGAGCAGGATGATCCAGACCTCCCTGATGCTTCCCTATTCTTGGTAGAAACTGTAACTCCCTGGTATGCAGACATTGCTAATCTGTTGGCAACCGAATAGTACCCTCCTGGTATTTCTAGTCGGGAAAGGAAGAAGCTCATGCTAGAATCAGCCCCCTACACCCTGCTAGGTGGTGCACTGCACAAGAAAGGCAAAGATGAAGTACTCAGAAGATGTGTTGCAGGAAAAGAGATTGGGATTGTTCTGAAGGCTTGCCATGACGAGCCATGTGGAGGTCACTTTGCAGGAGAAGCTACAGCCAGGAAGGCTCTGCTAGCGGGATATTGGTGGCCTACCATCCACAAAGATTCCTATGATTACTGTAAAAGATGTGATGCTTGTCAAAGAATGGGGAAACCCACGAAGACAAGTGCCATGCCACTGCAACCTATCCTTCCGTTGAAGCCGTTTGAGAAGTGGGGCATTGACTTCGTAGGTCCAATCGATCCTCCTACCAGAAGGAAACAGAACAAATACATCCTCGTACGTACAGATTATGTCACAAAGTGGTGTGAAGCTAAAGCCCTAAAGCGGGACGATGGTAACAGCGTGGCCCTGTTCATGTACGAGAATATCATCACCCATTTTGGCAGTCCCTTAGAGCTGGTAAGTGATAGAGGCACGCATTTCCTCAACAAAGTCATGGAAGAGTTGACAGAGTTATATAAGATCCGCCATCGCAAGTCCACTCCTTATTACCCCAGAGCCAACGGCCAAGTCGAAGTCACCAATCGCATCCTCTGCTCGATCCTGACAAGAACAATCGCTGCACATCGTCGTGATTGGGACGATCGACTTACAGAGGCCCTCTGGGCATACAGAACCTCCCATAAAGCAGCAACAGGACAGACACCCTTCCAGCTGGTGTATGGAACAGAAGCTGTTTTTCCAGTTGAATTGGAATTACCCTCTTTGAGAGTGGCCATCAAAGAGCATTTGGGGGATGATGATTCACTGCAACGCCGTCTCTTGCACCTGGAATGTTTGGATGAAATTCGTAGGATGGCTCTACAGTGCATGGAAGCCACGCAAGCTCGACGTAAGGCTTACCATGATAGCTTCATCAAGCACAAGGAGTAAAAAAGAAGGTGATTTGGTCCTAGCCTATGATTCACGCTTTGGCAAGTTTCCTGGCAAGCTCCAGCAGCGGTGGATGGGCCCCTATAAAGTACTTGCAGTCAACCCTAATGGCTCTGTCCAAGTACAGAACGTGGATGCCTCTGATGATCCCTTTCTGATCAATGGATATCGCCTGAAGAAGTACTTTCCTCCTTGGGGATCTTGACAATTACGGACACTTGATCCTTTCCCTCATTGGCGCGGCACTGTACTTGTTATGATGCTACTTCTGATAGCCGTTCTTCAATCACTCCTGATGAAGTGGGCGCAACCCTCTGTCCCCTCAAAACCCCCTTCCAGCCTTGATCTCTTATCCTCTATTTTCCACCAGCGACAGTGGCGAGGTTGGTCTTGACACATGGTCTTTCTACCATGCCCTTACTCAATATTGAAAAAAAGAAAAAAAAAAGAAAAAAAAAACAAAACATATCGGTCATGGGAGAAAAGGACTTAGGTCCCTGTCATGCCAACCTATTCTTCGAGAAAAGGTGGAAACACCCTCGAGAATAGGGGAAAATAAGAAAAAGAAAAAAAACCTAAATAAGAAAAAACAAAAAACAAGAAAAACAAATCTGTTATGAGAGAAAAGGAAGCAATTCCCTGTCATAGCAGGCCTCGTTCCAATAAAAGGTGATAAACACCCTTGGGCGAGAAGCTGGCTGTGGAAAAGGTGGTAACACCCAGCAGTCCAGAAAGTGGATTCATTGATTGATATCCCTCGGATCCAATTCCGAAGCTGCCTCCCTTGGTACGCTGTGTCCTGGGTCCCTCTACAAAGTGACTACCTGTCCTCTAGCAGACAACATGTTCCTAACCAATACAATAATCGATTTGATGGCTACCTCCCTGGGTATGCCTCTTCAACAATTGATGACGCGATCTTCATCGACAAACAATTGAGTGATGTGAGCTTTCATCCTAACCGGATGGGGAAGTGAGTATGGTTGCCCTCTGTATCTATCAACAACGAGTGAGACAGGGGGTGGGGCGAGAGACCAGTCTTTTCCCTTTAAATTGAATGAAAGGTGAGGAGTGTGAATGACGTGTTGCACACACGGGATGGGCCTCTCAAAGCACAAAGCACAATTTGTTTCTGTGCACTACACCATAAGGCTCCCTTGCCTTCCTTCTTGCACCGTATGCTGGCACAGGGCGGGATGCACTGTTGCACCATCAAATGCGCACAAGGCATACAACCTTTGCACAAGTGACTGTGAGGATTACATCAATGGGTTTCAGGAAAAGGCTGCCCTCCTGTATCTATCCACAGAGCATGAGACAGAGGGTGGGATGAGTGTGACTGGAGTTTCTTCAATCAATTACCGAGAGGTGAGCTTGAGGGACGTTACGACACTTGGAGTCAGGTATGTTCCACTTTCCCTGTGCACCCACGGGATGGGTTTTTACCGTCATCACAAGACACATCACCCTGTTCTGTACACTGCACTGTAAGGCTCCCTTGCCTTCCTCCTTGCACTTATGCCAGACGGGTTGGACGCACTAATGCACCATCAACTGTGCACCCTGTCATACTCCCTTTGCACCATTTCCCCCTTGTTGATTCCTCAACCGGGTATGAGATATGGGTTTTAATCATTCTTCCGCGAGTGATATTAGTCATGGGGCGAGTGACTGTTCTTTCATTCCAATTGAGTGACTGTGAGTTGAGTGTAGTATCCCTCATCATCGACGAATTTCCGGTGATTCCTTCAATCAGCTACCTCCCTGGGTGCTGCCGCTGGTCCCTTCCATGACGGACATGTGCCGAGAAGATGCCTTGGTCCCTCCAGCGCCGACAACCACACTGGACGTGCCATCGATACTCAACCTTAATTCTTGACGAAACGGGCCAAGTTTTTCTAACCCTACAACTTCTGTTTCTTAGTGATGGTCATGTTTTAAGTGTGGGGACGTTGGTGGATGGTCTGTGGCGTGGTCCTAGGTCCCTGTTGTTCGGTTAACCCTATCCGTTAAGGTCTTAAGTGTGGGGGCGCGTCCCTGCGCGTCTATATTGCATATCCTCTGCATATGCCTTATCCTGCTCATGCATGTATGCCATGACTTGCTTTTACCCTAATGGGATCCCTTCCCAACCACCCGGTTATGTTCCACCCACCCTTGGGGCTGTTCCCTTCCAGTTTTTCTTCATTCCTTGATTTTGAGGTCCTACTATGTGAATGCACCCTACGTTCACCAAAATCCCAATCCAACCTTATAGCCCTATTTCCCCCGTTGAACTGACCATTTTTCCTTTTTACCTACCCTTGTTCCGGTGCACGGTTTTTGTGTTATTAATTTTTGAAGCATTTTGCGCAATTTAGCCGGTTTTCCATGTGAATGCGCTTTTCTTGCTTCGGAACCGTGATCTGACATCCTATCCCTGACCACCACTTTTTCCCTGACATTTTTCCTTTTTATTCCGCATCATTCCGATACACGGTTTGTCCAATATTAATTTTCCAGGTTTTTAAGACTTTTTCATGCGTATTTTCAACATTTTTCCATGTGAACCTGCCCTATTTGTATCGGAATTCCAATTTGATTTGACAGCCGTGTTCCCTGTGCCTTCCCCTCCCTTTTTCCTTTTTCCTCCACCCTTTTTTGACTTCTGTATTTTTTATTATTAATTTTTAAATGAGTTTTTGGGCGTATTTTTGGAGTTTTTCGCATGTGAACCCCTCCTACTTCTGCCGGAACTGCGTTTTAACGTGATAACCCTGTGCCACTCCTTCCTGCGGACATTTTTCCTTCTTACTGCCTGTCTTTCCGGTGAACGGTTCGTCCGATATTAATTTCCGATTCCATTTTCGGGTTTATTTTTTGGGTTTTTCCCATGTGAACACGTCTTATCTCAGTCCGAACTCTGTTTTGATGTGATAGGATTGTCGGGCACATCTTTCTGCACAGTGTTCCTTTTTTCTGCACCTCATTCCGATGCACGGATTTTTCGCTATTAATTTTTACTTGCGTTTTTTTGTTCGTTTTTTGTGTTTTTTGCACGTGACCGCCCTTTACCCTTCTCGGAACCTCCTTCATATATTTTTCTTGTTTTCCCTCTGTCGTCCTGCCCACTTTTTGTTTTTACACTATGTCGTTTTGACGTCCGGATTGGGAGTTATTAATTTTTCTTTATTTTTACGTTTTTCTCGCGCCCGTTTTGTGCGTGAACGCGCCTTTTTTTTTCGATTTTCCGAGTCTCTACGCGCCCCGGTCGTGTCCGTGTAACCCGTACCGTCTTCCCCGCGTCATTTCAATCCCGTCACGGCAAATTTTTTTACCCCGCCCCGCGCACGAGCGCGGGACGGGGGTACGCGCCCTTGCCCCCCACCCCTTCCCCCCACCTACCCACCCCATGGCCCCCCCCATGGGCCCCCCACCCCTTCCCCCCCAACTGCCTACCCCTTCCCCCCAACCGCCCTTCTCTCTCTTTCTCTCTCCCTTTCTTTATCTCTCTCCTCCTGCGCGCCCTCCTCCTCTGCAACTCCTCCCTCCCACGCGCCATCTCCCACCATCGCCTTCTCCTCCCTCCCCCCACGCCAGCGCCCTTTCTTTTTCCCTCCCCCCACGCCATCGCCTTCTTTCTTCCTTCCTTTCCCCCAGCCCGCCTCCCCCTTCCTCCCAACCCCCCCTACTTCGTCCCTCTCCCTCCTCCCGCCAGCCTCCCGCAGCGCCTTCCCCCAACCCCCCTCCGCCTTCCTCCCTCCCCCCCGCCGTCTCCTGCTTCCCCCCGTCTTCCCACAGCCCTTCTTTCTTCCTTCCTTTCCCCCAGCCCGCCTCCGCCTTCCTCCCAACCCCCCGACTTCGTCCCTCTCCCTCCTCCCGCCAGCCTCCCGCAGCGCCTTCCCCCAACCCCCCTCCGCCTTCCTCCCTCCCCCCCGCCGTCTCCTGCTTCCCCCTGTCTTCCCACAGCCCGCCCCCCGTCCTTCTCTCTCTCCGTCCTACCCCCAGCGCCGCCGCCTTCTTCCCCTACCCCCCCGCCCTGCTTCCTGTCTGTCCCCCCGACTTCCGCCGCCCGTCCTCCTCCCCCAGCCCGCTCCTCCCCCGCCTTTTCCCCTACCCCCTGCCCTTCTGCCTCCCTCCCCCCGCCGTCTGTCCTCTCCCCCAGTCCGCTAGCCGCCGACTTCCTCCGTTCTTTCCCCTCCCCCGCCGTTCTTTCCCCTCCCTCGCCGTTCTTCTCCTCTCCCCTCGCCGCAGGTTGCCGCGCCCGTGGAACCGTCGCGCCACGCAGGCTGTCGCGCCTCCAGCCGCCAGTCGCAACGTCGTCGGGTCGCCGAAACGCCGCTGTCAGCCGCCGGATCTGTCGCCGCCGTCGTCCGCCGCCACCACCACCTCCACCCCTTCTCTAACTACCTTTGGTTAGTTGGTCTAACCTAACTAACCCTAACTAGGACAACTAACCTTAGTTAGTCTAAACCTAACTTAACCCTAGCTAGGTTAGTTTTAATTACCCATAGTTAACCTAGTTAAACTACCCCAAGTTAATCTAGCTAACCTAGTTAACTAAACTTAGTTGACTAACCTAACTTAGTTGACTAACCTAGCCTAGTTGACTAACCTAAGCAACCTTGACTAACTTGACTTGACTTAGGTAGACTAACATGACTTACCCCCACTAACCAGACTTAACTGACTTATGCCTAACTGACTTATCTGATTAATGTGATTTAGGTGACTTAATTAATCACTACATTACTTTTTCCATTAAAAAAATTCAAAAAAATTTCTAAAAATTCCTTTTGCCTTTTGCCAATTTTTGGGAGTTTGTCCGTTGGAAATTGCCTACCCTATAATTTCTGAAAATTCAATATTTCCTAATTTCACCTCGAAATTGCCAATAAATGTAGAAAATTCATTAAAAAATTCTAAAAAATTCTAAACAAATTCTAAAAAAATTCTCAAAAATTCCCCTCACCTCCCTTCATCATTTTCCCTTTATTCAAACATAAATAATCACAACTTAACACAAAAAATAACAAATAACAAATATAAAAAAAATTTAAAAAAAATAAAAACTAAAAATCAAAATAAACAACCAACACAAATCAAATCCACACATCCGCTAAGGTGTTGTCATTGTTGTTTCATCAGTGATCTTTACTTTTCCTTTACTGGATTCACTTCTTTTGGTGGACTCTTCCGTGCGCATTTTTGCATTACATACACACCCCTTCCAGGTATTTATTTTATGTGCTTTATTTATTTTTATTTTCCCCCTTAATCACAAATTAATTGTTAAAATGAACCCTTTAATTCACCCACAGTTTCCACGCGCATTCGCGCTACACACACATACTTTTTAAATTAAAATCAACCAGCCGTTCACTTAGCACGCGCTACATGCGCTACAGATGCACTATAAATTTTTTTAATTCAAATAAACCAGCCGTCACATGAGCACGCGCTGGCAAAAAAGCGCTCCACATCACCTTAATTTATAATCAATGAATTGCATTTAGAGACCCAGTCGGGAATCGAAGTTCGGGAATCGAATAACTGCACCGCTTAACCTAATAATTGGTAATTAAATAACTAATAAGGAACCGCCGTTTTCTTGTTAAGGTTTATCACCTAATAAAAATTCACCCATTTTTAATAATTGATTAAAATCAACCCTTCATTAAATTAATCCCCCCTCACTGCACTTAATTCCCCTTTTTAATGAAGCGTTTCGTGGGATGGGTTTGCGCAGTCATTAGTGTTATTTTCCATGGTCCAGTCTTGGTTTTATCACAGAGGTAGTTTTTATATGTGTCGGATGTGGTATAATTTTGGTTTCCTGTCTTAGTTACGGTTACGGGTACGGTATGCAGTTTTTTTCTTTTATTGCCTGATATGGGGTTCAGGGTGTTTGTCTGATGCATCGCATGAAGCTTTCGGTCGCATTTGTCTCGAGGTCATGTCAAATTTTTTCTAGGATGTGGTTTGCTTGGGGTTAGTAGGTCGAGTCACGTTTTATTGGTAATTCTCTTATCCTTGGTTTTTTTGTCTGTTGCTTTGCAGGCATTCTCCTTGATTGTCTGTGTTTGTGGTGTGTGTGTAACCATCTGAATGGCGCCTTCTCATGCTCCTCCCCTTATCCAGTACGTCCCATTAGTTAGTAGAGATTACTCTTCCCTACTTACTTTTGAGCCTCTCACGAAGGCGGGACTTGCTGCTTTTGTGGCCACTCCTTTTCCCCTGCTTCCAGAGGATCCGTCGTTATGTGATGAGTTCCTGGCCTCTTACAGCAAGAAGACAGGCGTAGTCCAAGGAATGTCTATGACTTTGACGCCTCGAGGCTTAGGGAAGGCTCTGTCTTTACCCTTCAAAGGAGAACCTTTTGTGACCACTCGTCAGCTCTTCTCTAATGAAGAGATTCTGAAGCTGTTGCAGAAGCAGACAAGGGAAATCCTTGATGTTAAGAAGGTGATAAACTCTTCAGGAGTTTCCTTTTCTATGATCACTGATCCCGTATGGAAGACGCTCTGTCAGTTCCTTCAGGACAGGTTTATGCCTACCAAAACGCCATCCCATTATTTGTCCAAAGAGCTTTTCACAGCTTCCAGGATGGTGTTGAAAGGAGTTGCTATTGATTGGAGTACTTACCTCCTTACTAAAATGGATCAGCATTTTGTTAAAGTCACCAGGGGTAATGTTACCAATGTTACATATGGATCATATTTGTCTGCCTTCTTGACCTATTCAGGTTTACAGAAGACTGTGCCTCCACCTCCTCCATTAGATCCAGTACCTCCTCCTCCCCCTTCAAAAGAGTTAGAACCCATTGACATAGAGGATGATGATTCTCCGCCTCCCCTGGTCATTCAGCGCAAACGCTTGAAGAGGGTAGCGGATAAAGCCCCTTCTGTACTTCCTTCAGTACCTATCCCTGCTACTTCTGGCAGTGCACTCCCTGGGTATCTCACTTGCAATAACCTGTTCAGAGCACATCGAGAAGGCTCTTTGGAGATCTCAGTTCCTTCCCTGCACAGTCTCGTCTCAGGAGATGCCATTCCTTTCCTCTGCAAGGATATTCAAAGTTCCATTGAGTTGTCAGTGACAGCCTGTGTTCAACAGCTGTACGCATCTTTCTATGAAGAGCTCATGCAGTCCAAGGACCAGTTGGATAAGGCAACATCTGAGTTAGCTTCTGCTAAGGATACCCTAGCAGATTTATTTAAGCAAATGGAACAACAAACCCAACTGGTGGCCACCCAAAGCGATGAGATTTCTTCATTGAAGACCTAGTTATTCGAAGCTCAATCCCAGGTTACTAGCCTTTCAGAGGAGAAGGAGAGGATGTCCAGAGAAGCGAAGGAATTCCACGCTATCTTAGATGACAAGCTTTCAGCTTTACAGACTACTAATGCCACAGTGGCCAACCAAGCCTCTCAAATCCAACAATTGCAAGATCAGCTTGCAAAGTCCCGCTCTGTTCCTCCAAGCCCTCCTGTTCCATTAATTCCTTCTCTTTCACAACAGGACTTGGCTGCCCTTCAGAGACAGGCTACTTTGTGCCCTCTATTCCAAGATAAAGTGGAAAGATTGCAGTCCAGAATGGACTTGTTATGGTCTACCTTTGAACAGTTTCAGGAATATGTCTTACCTGACCATTCTTTCTTTGTCCACTACCACTTACAGAAGTTGGTCTTCTATATGAAGCTTTCCACGATGGATTTACCTTTTCCAGAGGATGGCTGGAGTGGGGCTTGGTCTGCTGAGTTGTTGACAGAGGTAGTCAGAATGGTCTTTGAAGATTCTGTCACGCCAGATACCATGTTGATGTCATACATGTATCTCCGCGGAGATTTGTTAATTCCAGATGAGGTAGATATGGCATGGTATGTGGGGGATGTGGTCTTACAGGCTGTTTTATATGTCAATCATTTGGAGTTACGTATAGCTGATATGTTCCAAAGTTATTCCTCCAAAGTAGCTAATTGTCATGATAATTCGTGGCATCCCATGATTGATTCGGTGGTCCTCAATCAAAGACAAAACACAGCTTCTACCTTTGCCCAGAGTACTAACCAACTGAGGATGGATCTCTTAACCTATCTTTCCAAACATAATCCATTTGATGCTACCTTCTTTGATGCCTATCATGGACGATCTCTTTTAGGACCTTCTGTTCCTACACTCCTCTATTACCAACAAATGGCTCACCGCTATGCTATATATTTTTCCCTTTGTCAATCTAATTCCACAATTATTTTACCACTTCTTTTCCAACCTTCAAATTTCCCTCAAATTCCTATTTTCACTTACTGTTCCTTTATTGAGGATAGGGTATTTTCCCCTTCTCCACCCTGTCCTTCACCCCTCATTAATGTACCCTCCACATTTCCTATTTATCAGTTAACACCGTTCCTTAGTGATTCCTTACAAATTTCTGCCACTCCTTCTTTAACCTTTTCTTCCTTTTATGATTTTTCCTATCCTTCCCTACATCCACTTTCCCTTATTCCACTACCCTCTCCTAACACTTCCATATCTCAACCACCTCAGTTGGTTAGTGACTGTGACGGTTTTGATAATCAGATTTCCAGAAGAAGGGGATGGAGTTCGGATGATTGCCTTACAGGACCACAGATTAATTGGCCAGTAATTCCGGGAGAATGGACAGCTTCAAGTCAAGCTTATCAAAACTATGTTCATTTTGCCCAACAATATTCACAGTTTGCAGATCCCTCAATGAGATTAACTGCTCACTTTGCTTGGTACCTGGCGTATATGCATAGGCACTCTCATACTGATTCAAAGCCTATTCCAAATTTGTGCATGAATGTCAATGTTAGCATTGATTCCCAACAGCTGGAGATACTGTATTTTCATGCCCTTTGTTTGCCTAGCAGATACTTGGACCTGTTGGAAAGGATGTGCTGTCTCCCATTTTTCCAAAATCCTCCTAAAAACTTTGTAGATGAATCCTTATCTATGGATCGATTCCGACAACATCAATCTTTTAAGAGGGATCATCTTCATTGATACCTTTCCAATGTATGGTGGAAGCTTTTAATGAACACCTCTCTTTTTGAAGAAGTCATTCAGATGGTTGTGTTGTGTATTAGTGTTTGTGTTGTGAGTTTATTTATGTCATACGAACGTGGTGGTTTCCTATTGGATTTCGTGTACGAGCTCTGTTTTGGAGATTTGTAGAGATGGGGTCGTGGTTGGAGAATTGAAGCTGATGCTGAAGAAGAAGAAGCAAACTCTTATATCCTTTACAAATTTGTGGTGATTTTTAGTTTGATAAGAGGTGTTAATGTATGAAGAGTTTTCTTTTCTTTATATTTTTCTATCAGAAACAGGTTATAAGTTGGGGTCGTGGTGGATGGATTCTTTGTGAAAAGATATTGAAGATCAAAGTTGAGCTTTTCCCTGAACTTGTATTCCCTTTTTCCTGGGTCGCGAGGACGCTTCCTTATTAAGTGTGGGGATATGTTGAGTGTTGAAATGACTTGTTTTTTGGCTGATTTTTGTTGTTTTTGAGAGCTGAATGGTTGATTTTATGGGATGATTGATTGATTTGGAAGTGGTTTGAGAGTGTTTTAGATGATAATGATTGTGTCTTGGAAGTTCATGATGTTTGTTGGTGGTTCTGTGATGTTCTGATAGGTTCTGAATGGTTCTGTATACCTTCTGTTTTGCTCCGTTTTGGTCTGTTTTGTTCTGATTGTCTTCTGTAAGGAGGGAAGGAGTATTGATTGATGAAGAATGAGATATTGTAAAAGTTTATTGAATGGTTTGTGAGAGTTTGGAATGATTTGAGAGTGAGTTATGTGGTTTTGATGATCTTCTGTAACCTTCTGTAGGTCTTTTGTAGAGCTTCTGCTTCTGTTCTACTTCTGTTCTGTTCTGTACTGTAGCTGTTCTGTAGACTGTTCTGTATGCTTCTGTAAGTGTTCTGTGGAATGTATGTGTGACTTTGGGAAAGTTTTCTAGCCTTGGAAAGAGGTGAATACAAGTGCAAAAGAGCTGAAAGAAGTGGAAGAAGTAGCTGCTGAAGACTCAAGAGAAGACTAGAGTGAAGTGACAGTAGTGAGCTGTGAAGAGACATTGTAGTGGCTCTGGTGACCCTTCATATCAGACATACCTCTTGGGAGGGGTATCCACGACCTAAGAGTGATTATTGAGAGTGAATTTTGAGAGATTATAGTGAGGATATGATGTATTATTGATAGAGAGTGAGAGAGAGAGAGAGTCAGAGATAGACAATTCTACTCAAATAGAGTGATTGTATATGAGAGATTGACAGAGAAGACTATGTAGATATTGAAGATGAATACTATGTGATGTATTTCCATTCCAAGATGGTGTATTCCTTTGCTTTCTTTGTTCTATTGATGGATTTTGTGAAGATATTGAAGAATATGGTTGATTCTATTAAAACCGTGGGAGATCTACATGATGCTGCATGAAGATTTGTTGTGCCTGGTGTTCTTTTCTTCATTGGGATAATATGAAACATGATAAACAAGCTTGTTGATGTTACAAGATAGATTTTCTTGCAAGAGAATTCCCTTTTCCTTGGTGTTCCTCTCGGGGCTCCATCAAGTAAACAGGTGCTACTGCTTCCTCAATCTCTCTGATAGTGGCCACTCTTACATTTATAGGGGGTTACAGCATTAGCAGCTCTTGCAACTGATGAGTTGGAGGATAGTACTTCTTGAGGGGACTACCATTGAAGAATCCTATGCCTTTTTCCTCTAAAGTCTCAAGCTTGACATTATCGGTTCGTTTAATATTGCGGACTTTGAAGGGCTCTAATCCTTTGAATTTCATTTTTTTCTTATGCCCCTTCATAGAGTAGGGAAACACGAGGTCGCCTTGCTCAAAGTCACACTGTTTGACATGCTTGTCAAACCAACTATTGTGTTGTGGTTTTTTACAAATTAGCACACGGGTAGCTAAGAGCCCGATCTCAAAAAGATGTTCTAGCTATAGTAGGCATTCCATCCATGCCTCCTTTCCATCCCATCTCTCTATTATTCCTACTCTCAAGATTGGGACAAAAAACTCTATTGGCATGATCTCTTTGGTCCGTAGGTCAGCTTGAAGGGTGTTTGTCCCACTGCCATCTTGTAGGCCATCCTATAGGCCCATAGCATTGCCATGAGCTTGTTATCCCAATTGCTGTGCAAGAGAGAGACCACTCTAGTAAGGGCATTCACTAGTATTTTGTTCGCGGATTTTGCCTAACCATTGGCTTGAGGGTAGTAAGGTGATGATTTCCTATGGATGATCAGGAATGTGGATAGAAAATGAGCAATCACTTGATTAATAAAGTGTGTTCCTTGGTCATAACTAGCTTGATGGGGCAATTTAATCATGAGATCACTTGCTCCCAAAGGAACTTAGCCATAGTCCTTACATAATTCTTCCCAGTGGCATGAGCTTTGGCCCATTTTTTGAGATAGTCAGTGGGTGGCTACTATGATGTATTTGGCCTAGGAGTACTGTACTACAAGATTGATTGGCCCAACAAAGTTCATTTTCCAATTTTCAAAGGGTTGTTGTGCTATGATCAGGGTCAACTCCATCTTATCTTTACAAGCAGGGACCTTGGTCCTTTGGCACTCATCACAATGCTTTCCAAATTTGGTAGCATCGTGAAATAGAGTGGGCTACCACAATTGAGATTATAGCACTTTGCGTACTGTGATATCTCCACTGAAGTGTCCTCCAACAATTCTAGCATGCGCTTCAGTTAGCACATCATGCATTTTGTATTTACACATGCATCTTTGCAATAAGCCATCATGTCCCAATGATCTATAAAGCTAATCGACAAAATTAACTGATAGGGCTGAATCTTAAGGATAAGGTGCTTTAGCCTAGCCTTTTTGATATGTCTCTCTGGTAGTTCTTGTGCTCTAAGATTTGGACTATGTCATTTGCCCATGGCGTTAAGTCTAGCATGAACAAGTCTTTTTTGCTAGATATGCTAAACAGGTGCACATTGGGTAGGTCCTCTACAATCCCTTGTCCAATGACTTTACGTCTGGTGGGTATGTGGGACATGTGATCGGCCATGTAATTTTTCCCACCCTTGCATACAACCATGAAAAATTCAAACTCTAAAAGTAGAAGCAACCATCTAGCTATGCATCATTTAGAGCAAGGTTTATTTACAAGATAAAGCAAAGCTTGATGGTCCACAAAGAAGGTAAAAGGCATAGCCAAAATATAATGCTGAAACTTCTTTATAGCAAATACCATGGATATGCCTTCCCTCTCCGTCATGGAGTAGTTCATCTATGTATCTGTGAGTTGTCTGCTAGTAGCAAAGCTCACCAAATAGTTAAGATTGAGCTTTCCAGACTCGAATCTTAACTATCCGATGAGCTTTGCTCCCATGGAAAACTTTGAGGCATCAATATGGATGTGGAATGTCATGCTCCAATCTCGAGCTTGTAGAATTGGTGCAGTAGTGAGAGCCTTTTTCAATTCCTCATAAGCATGTTGTCACTCCTTGGTTCACTCAAATACGGTCGGTAGCTTGTAAAGTGGTTTAACAATTAGTGCATAGTTCAAGAGACGAAGCGCCGATAGTATCCTGTGTGTCTGAAGAAGCACTGAACTCCCTTATAGTTTGTTAGTGGTGGCAAGTTGGCAATAACCCTGATTTTGGAGAAGTCAATGGCAATGCCATTTTTGGACACCACATGCCCTAGGATACATCCATGTTTTACCCAAATTTGGCACTTTAAGGGGTTTAAAGAGAGACTATACAACCTACATAGTTCAAAGACTGCATGAAGCTTATTTAGGTGTTCCGCCCAACTAGAGTGTGCACATAAGTCATCAATGAATATCTCTAGTTCTTGCCTAAGCATGGCTTTGAAGATGGTGCACATTAGATGTTGAAAGGTGGCATGTGCGTTAGTAAGCTCAAATGGCATGACTATGTAAGCAAATATACCCTATTCCCTGTAGCAAATGCCACCTTGTGTCTATCCTCATGGTACACCTAAAATTGGTTATAGCATGAGAAGTTGTCCAAGAAAGTATATGCTTCTTTTTTCGATACTCTCTCGAGCATTTGCTCCGTGTAGGGTAAGGGATAATTGTCTCTCTTAGTTGTAGCATTGACTTTTTTGTAGTTCACACACACTTGAATCTTTCCATTTGTTGCTCAGAGCTTACTTTTGATTCTAAGTTAAACTCGCAACCCTTGCTAGAGGATGGATTCTCCCTTGGTAGTCACAACTCTGAGATTGATTCTATTTTAAAGAGAGGCGCGGCACTAGACTGGACTAGCCCTGCTTGCTCATAGTCATGCCTAAGTGATCCAACCAAGTGCAATCACATTCAGTTCTAAAGACTCCTCTTTCAATTCTAAAAGTGTTGGCTCTCCGTGGCATGGAGTCTACTCTTATTTGTTCGATCAGTCGCCCGTTTGTGTCGTGCTCTATCATCTCAACCTCTTCTTCACTTTCCTCATTTGCCGAGTAGTAGACTTCATACTCGAAGTTTGAATCACTACATTCTAAGTGCTCGTCTTTGTCTAGGCCTCTATTCTCATCTCCTTTTTCATCCATGATCAATGCCCAATTGTACATAAGGTTTAGGCCGTGCACCTTGGTCCATTTCCATTTTGGCCCATCCATGAGGTCTTGGAGTGGCTGGAGATTGCAGCTGGGTTACCGATGGCTAGCTCCCTTATCAAGTATTCAAGAAGCTCTTGGAGCTCAAGTTTGTTAGAAGGAATATGGAAAGGGGTAGGAGTTTGTCATTCGCTAGGGCTTCTGGCCATCATGCAAAGTGGCACTGAAGGTGGGGTTTTACTCTTCGGTAGCTAGGATGCGGTGCCTTTGTGGGACTCACCTACTGTCCTTGCAGCCTTCTTATAATCATCTTCTTCACATCCGAAAATAGTAGATCGATAATAGTTAGCATATGCATCCAATCTCACTTTTTGTCTTCAAGACAGGAAATGTACTTCATTAATGGCCTAGCAAAATGTCATAATCCACTCCCTTCATAGCTATGAAGTTCACTAAGAATTAGACACCCGCTATTTTCAAGGGCCAATCCTTCAACACTTTGAATGGCCTAATTTTCATGCCATTAGCCAATGTGATGTTAAACCTTGCGGTCTCCACTAGTGGCTTACCCCATGCTTGTGGGATTGCATAGCTAAGCACACCGAATCCCATTCTTGTGTCTCTACGATCCCTTTTCTTGTGACATCTCCTAATGCTACTAGTGGTAGGACTGCATGCATCTCTGTGCCCTCCTAGAAAGCATTTACATGCACGGACTTAGGCATTGAATTCAATGTTAGGCTCAATATCTTGTGTGGCTGCATCATGGTCATGCAAATAAGTTGCTCCTGGATCATTATATCCCTCTACCCACTCCTTTAACTCTCACCATAATGAGGAACTTTGCCTAAATAGATCCCCCATTAGCATGGGCACATGGGCGGATATCAATGTTGTAAGCATGCTACTAGCTGCTTGCCTTTCATTATGGTCTACACTCATTTGCCACTGCTCGGGCAGTCCACTTGCTTGTGGCACCTAGGTTTCATCTTTGTGGTGTCACCACATGGGGTGCTACCCACAATAACATTTTCAGCTCACAAGCTTGCTGTCTACACTCTCATTCAATCCATTTTCAACATTAGCCTATTCCAAAATAGCATTGCATGCATCATCATACTCCCTCTGAAGTTGTTTCTCTATGTCTTTTTCAACTTGCATTAATGCTTGCAAAACTTCACCATCACGTTGCCTTTTTTGTTTTAGCATATCAATGATTGCATCATGAAATTCACGCTTCGCAATTACAAGAACTTTGCTAAGTGTGAAGTTCTCTCTACTGCTAAGCATGAGTTCTTCCAAGACTTTTTTAAGGTTTGTAGTAGTCTCAAGATTTGATTACAGCTTGTAACCAGGCTACTTGCCCCCTTTTTTTCTCTCCTTGTTTCTTCTCCTAGATGCATCCTCCATAACATGTTCAGGTATGGCTTTTTCAGCCTCTTTCTGCTGCTCCATTTTACTTTGTGTTATGCGGTTAGAAGGACTTGAAGAGAAAGGACCAGTAGTGTCCTCTTCTCTTCTTCTCTTTTCTTCCATAAGAGCTTCCTGATTACGAACTTTAGCCAAATAATCATAGGTTGAAAATGAATCCATTTGTGCACTCCATCCTGTTCTCCCTTGTATACTCTGACTTGCATTAGCCAATTCAACCTCCTTTGTTGTTTTGCCCTTTTCCATGCAATCCAATGCTTGCATCCAAACATGAGATTTTGTTTCAAACATGCATCCTTTACGAGCTTCATCAGCCCTTTCAATTCTCAAACCATATGTGGTTGCATCTATGGCTACAAATGTTATCCTTGTAGCTATCTCTTCCAGCCTTTTGTGCATATCACCATTTCCAAAAATTAGCTCTATTGGAAGACCAGTTTCTATTGCATGTATTTTTCCATCTTTCCAAAATACTATCTTTTCGCCTCTGCTTCATAGTAGGCTACACAATCTCACTTATCATGATGTAAACTATCACACCAAATGCATCTCCTCTTGTATCCCTCTCTATATAGCCTTTGGGTTGTTGCCTACTGACCCTTCTCTTCTACCTTGACATCCAATTTTTTGATCTTTGCATTGATTTCAATCAAATTCAGCCCCAAATCGCACATGCCCTTGATTAACTCATCCACAACATCACCTTTAAGTGCCAAACTAATAGGTATAGCCAGCTATTCCACCATAGTTATAGGTGTTTTGTCTATAATTTCAACCCCCTTCTGAGCACTGACAGGTTTGGTGCATGCACCCCATCTTAATTTCATCTACTCTCTCTTTATCAACATATGCATTACCTCAGTTACATCAGCCCAATCTAATTTCAGCCGTGTTTTGGAAGAGGCATCTTCTAAACAATCAGTCAGCTTCTCTCACAAGTCAGGATCTACAACCTTTGGAAAAAAATCATTTTTTTGGCTTTCCAATGATTGCTGCTTATTGGCATCTAACTGCACATCCTGACTTTCAAATTCACGGAGCAAAGCTGTAGCATCCAACCCTCTATTGGGTTTTTCAATCCAGTCTGTAAATGTCTTTTTAGTTACCAAATGTGCATCTTCCAATAAAATCTCTTCTCTCAAGGCTTTCTTAAAGGCTGTCCAATCAACATCTCTTCTATGTCTCATTAATCCGATCATGTAATGCATGCATGGCCAAACTAGAGAAATACCAACTCCATGCATACTGCGGTACCCCATGAAACAACATCTTTTCTTCATACAACCTCATGAAGGCTAAAACATTTTGACCCTTAAATTGCTTCAATTCTTGTCCCATTGCCTACAATGCATTCATAGCTAAGGAATCAATTCTTTCTACTTCTTCCTCCCAAGTTTGCATCTGCTATTGTAACAAATGCTGTTGTTTTTGCTATTGCAAAAAAGCAATCATTTGTTGTAAAGCATCACCACCACTTGAACCTATAGAATCCCCCATCTTTATACAACTTGCTACTGGTGCCGACTTTCACAACGGATTCACAATTGTCAAAGTGTTTGGGGTTGAAAGTCTACCACGGGGTAAGAGAGAGTGGAGTGAAGGAGACTCAAGGAGAACAATAGATAAAAGAGAAGGGGTTGGAAAAAATAGAAGATGTAGAAGAAAGCTAATAGAGGTGAAGCATGTCAATTTATTTCAGCATCTTGCCATTCATGGAAGACATCAACTCATAATTATAACTCATAACCAAATACATCCAAATAAGGGTGGGATGAAGCCCAAGTCACATTGAGATGATAGCTCAACTCATACAAAAATACATAACATAACCCATGATCATAATCCATGATCCATGCTACTGCCATCCATTGATTGTTATAGGTATTCATCTCAAAATTACATGTAAAGTTCAAACTAGTAGTGGTAGAAGCCACTACGACCAAGACACATATCAAAATCTCATGTCAAAATCCTTGTCAAAGATAAAGTAGCACTTTAGCCTTGTCAATAACAGTGTTTTTCAGCCCTTAATCAAGGCTACAAGATGCATATAAATCCAATCATAAGCCTTTCTAATGAATGTCCAAGGTTGTCCTACTGTTTAGGGGTTGTATCCAATACATATATCACTTGCAAGTTCTCCCAAATTGAGTGGACTGTGGGCTGCCCTATTTATGACAGTTTTAAACAGTCCAAAACAACCCCTAGATCAATAAAAATCACACATTTGGCTGCGCCAAAATCCCTATGAATGAAGATGAAGCAAGAAGAGACCTTGGTGGTCATGAATTATTTGCCCTTCCTTGTTTCGGACAGCACCATAGCTCTCTTCCTCCCCCCCAAAATGCATGTCAAATACATACTTTACCTTTCTCTCATTAATCTTGACCATTCCCCTTGAGTTTGTTAAAATATTGAGAATGAATGCTATGGGGGATCAGTGATGAGCAAATAGACAATCATAATGAGGTAGAAGCATTGACAAAGAAGAACAACTAATATTATCTAAGCATAATTCAAGTACAACTGAATGATAATGACTCATGGAATGAGTGTGGGGATGAGTGACTTTTATAGGCTTATAGTAGGTGGCATTGGTAGGTGGAAAAAAGTGGAAAGGGACCATGATAATAACTAACTGTGGTTTTAATAAACCGTGCACACATGACCTAATCCAAAGCTTTATTTGTAGTCTGTTTCTTTGCCTTGTTTATTCCAAACAAAGAGGCTATGGTGGATGTGACTGCACATTTCTCAACACCCCTCCTCAATCACAACTAGAAAAGACACTGAGTATATAGAGATTGTCATGAGTAGAACCTTGCTAAGTGTAGACATGGAAAAAACCAACCATACAAAGCGAGAGGCTATTACAAGGCCTCACTAAGTGTGTAGAGGCTGTAGTGTGCAGAGGTTACATGAGGAGTATAGGAGCTTATGGTGGGAACGTTAGGCAAGTCCACATTTTAAACTTAAAAAAGTCTATCAGAAAATGAGCCACAAAAGAGGGACTTGTGAGTCCTATCCTTTTGTTCTTGGGGTTCTTCTTCTCCTTCTTCTTCAATTTTGTCTTCATCTTCTTTGACTATAGCAAGATATGCTCTTTGAGACATTTTCTCAGCATAGCAAAATTTCTCAATATGCCCAGTTTTCTTACAAAAGTCACAAACTACGCTCTTCTTCCCTTTCACATAGAGGAGTTGTTGGTCTCCTCTTGGGTTGCTTGTTTCTCCCTTGTTCTTGATCTTCTTTTCCTCTTCCAGGAGAGAGGATTTGATGTCCACAAGTTTTGGCTTTGGCATGTTGATTAATGTGGTAGACACATTATCAAACTCAGGTGGAAGACTCTTGAGAAGCACTCCAATGCAAATGTCTTCATCCATCGTCAAGTTGATTCCTGCAAGTTGTGTCAACAAGCTTTCCATATAATTCAAATGAGTTGCAAGTGAGGTATTACTTTGGATGTCAAGCCTAAAAAATTCAATCAGTAAACCATATTTTGAGGATTTTGAATGAGCTCCAAATAGGGTTTCTAATCGATCCCATGTCGTGTAAGAGGTTTCACAATCATCAACATGATGAATATAGTTGTCATCAAGTTCGAGCATGATAATAGCTTGAGCCTTATCATCATTTTTATCCCATATGACTGAAAGTGCATCCTCCCTTGGTTTCTTTTCTTGACCACTTGTGATTGACCACAAGCCTTTCTTCATTAGGATCAGTTTGATCCTAGTTTTCTATGTATGAAATCCAACACCATTGAATTGGGATGTCGGTGAGTCCTTGCCCATTTTGAGATTGCAAGATTAGCACCAAATCAGCTCCAAAAAATTCAAATTTCAGGTGAGCATAAGTGCCAAGAAGCACTAGGTGATTAGCATCAAGAGATACTAGGTGATTTGGTGACTAGTACGCCCGTGAACTTGGAATCTTCAAGATCTTGCAAGTCCGAGTCTTCCCCTCCTTGATTTGATGCTGGAGTTGCAAAAAAAATTGAGAGTAGTCCAAGAGAAGTGTTGAATTTGAGTGTGTCAAAGGACACAAGAGGATTAGTGTTAATCAACACTAGTATTAAGAGATACAATGTAGTTGGCACTTGATGTTGAATCTTCTTTTTATTGATTGGAAGTGGTAACTTAGTTGGGAAATCAGTGTTGTAGTAGGTCAAAGAGTCAGTGACATTACTGAGCCAAAGGAAGTAGGAGAATGAAGAAAAAATTGAGCTTTACAGATTAATGGCTATGGAGTCTGCATTAGGGAATCTAGGGCCAGCTTGGTTTTTCAGCTCCTGTGAAATGAATAGTTGATCATTTTGAAAACTTTATTTATAGAAATGAAGCTTAAGGATAGATTATCAAAGCCCTATGATGCTTGTCAGCATCGCAGCATATGCAGGCAGATTGAGCAGTATGAACAACAGAGGCGTAGATTTGACCAGCAATTTGTTGCAGGTGCAATGCTGGGATTAATAGGTGACAATGTCAAGCCTTGGGTTGACAAGGAGGAGTGCCCTGAATCAGGGAAGATTTCTTCGGAAGAAGATACGAGCGGAAATGGCCCAGGAAGAGAGATTCAGGTCCTCCATTGAAGGTGGGTAGCTGTGGAGGTAGGTGAGAGATTCATGGGAAAGTGGAGGGAGCCTGAAATTCAAACTGGAATGACTCAATCAGTGGTGGCTGAATGACTTACTAACTTGAAACCCGCTTTGATATCATGTTAAAATATTGAGAATACATGCTATGGAGGATCACTGATGAGCAAATAGACAATCATAATGAGGCATAAGCATTGACAAAGAAGAACAACTAATATTATCCAAGCATAATGCAAGTACAAATGAATGATAATGACTGATGGAATGAGTGTGGGGATGAGTGCCTTTAATAGGCTTACAGTAGGTGGTATTGGTAGGTGGAAAAAAGTGAAAAGGGACCATGGTAATCACCAACTGTGGTTTTAATAAACCATGCATACATGACCTAGTCCAATGCTTTATTTGTAGTCTATTTCTTTGCCTTGTTTGTTCCAAACAAAGAGGCTATGGTGGATGTGATTGCAAATTTCTCAACATAGTTGAGCTTCAATTGCATGCCTTGGAAGCTCCTCATGTGGTCAAGTTGTGCCAACACTCTCCCTGCAGCCCATGCTCGTGATTTGCGGCACAATTCACGCTAAAGGCCATGCTCTTAACCTACATAACTCTGAAGTTTCATAAAGCATACTTAAGTTACCTAAGTCATTAACAAAGGCATATACCATGCCCCCTGCTCAAACCAAGTGGACTTTTCAAACTAAGTGACATCCAAGAAAAATGAACTTAAAGAGTCAGTGATTTATGTCTTGTAACCTATCCTGAAGCTCCTTTAGACCAAGTATGCAGATCTACATGATCCACAACATCTCCATTTTCACACTGTAAACATAAAATCCCATGACATTGTAAATACGTATGACGGTTATCTTCTTTTTTTAAAATTTTTTCTTAAATAACTAAATTATAGCAAAAAAATATGTTAAAATTTATTGAAAAGTAATAGTTGAAAGTACAAATATAACATTTGGCTTACATACTTAGCATAAACTTACAATTAATCAAATAAAACTTAAAAGAAAAATTAAGAAAATATAATAAGTTATAAGAAAATGTAATTTATTAAGAAAATTAATTTCTTTTGATTAATTAGTTAAATTAGCAAGAAATCTCTAAAAAGTAAAGAAAAAGTAGGTTTTGATTCTATAAAGTTGTTGTCAAATTTTAAAATGATTAAACTCCTAAGTAGACTTTTCATTTATATTTCAATTAAATAGTCTAAAAAATGAGTATTTTTATAGCACTAGCCTAAAAACTATATTGAAAAGTAAATTCCTTATAAATTATATACATATCATTTTCAATAGTTAGTGAAATGTGTCTAGTAAATTTTTTTCCCTTAATCTCTAATAAATTAAAAATAAATAAAAGTACCTTTATATGAAAAATGTGTGTTCACATGTATAGAAGCTAAACTCAAGTTGTGAGTCTATTACTATTTGAATGAAAATGATTAAATTTCCATTGAAAAATTCATCTTAATCCTTGTCTAGAAAAGGCAATTTATTCAAGTATATTGCTCAACTAATTTTTCATTATAATAATGATTTTATTTATATATGTGCCTTCGAAAATCGAATGGGATTGAGGCATTGTGCTATCCCCAAGGCTATGCCTAAGATACACTTCGCTCAAAGTTATAAATAAACCATATAAGGTAGTAGACTATCATCTAGGTACATATGGTCCTTCGTATAGGAAGATTCTCCCTTACAATAGACAAGAACGAACAAGGCTTTGGTTAGAGGATATAATCTTAATTCTAGTCCTTTGATAGGGAAGGAAATGTATATATGAGTCTAACATGGCTTATCATTAGAAGGTCTTAGATGGATAGGGTAAGGTGTGGCAAATTGATTTTTGGGTTTGTTTGCTCTTTAGAGTAGTTGTAACTATGAAAATAATATAAATACATTTTCTTCAAAAAGATTGTTTTTGTGTTTATATATTTAAGAATGCAAGGTAGGCCTAGGGAATGCCTAGCCACCTACGTCCACACACTTGTGACTAGTATAGATAGCTAGGGTCCTAGATGACTACAAAACTACCCTCCCTATGATTTAGGGCCAAGTACATTTCATTGTGCATCAACTTGAAATAAGTAGACTTTATTTTGCATTTCACATTACAAATGGTCAATGTATAAAATATATAATGAATTCAAAAGAGAAGCCATTTTTCAAAAATAAGTTTTGAACACTTGACTTGCATGCTTTTGTTTTGACTTTGACTTGACTTTTCATCCTTTTGTTGGGATAAGTGTACAAAGATCAAGGAATTGGAAATTACTTCTATTATTTCAAAAGCTTCAATCTCCTTGATTAACTACCTCTCACATAGTCCTCTCATGCTTCAATCTAAAATAATCATGTCTCCTTTCTTCCTACCATGAAAGAAAAGAACACAAGGCTAGTATCTGCAAGATGTAGTGAACTTACTTACCTTCATATGTTATAGTCTAGATATTGAAGGCTCAATGACAACTCCTTGATCCAAGTGTTTGCTCCAAGATCCACAACTCAACTCCTTCACATTTGCCTCAAGCATGTCACCATTGATGAGAGCTGAACATAGAGGATAAGGAGGAGGATTGGGTGAAGGTGGTAGGTTTGAGGGTAGCAAGAGGTTGTGGTTTTGTTATATTGATTTGGAGATGAGATTGGGCAACTTCTTTAGGATTGTGCTCAAGTTTTTCTTACTTGATTTGATCTAGCTAATGCATGGATTTGTTATAAATGGAGGTTAGGGTTTTTGGGAAAGAAAGAATGGAAATTTTTTAAAAAGGACTGAAATGATATATACCACCATTTTACTTCTCGATCTTAGGGGACGAGTCAAGAAATGTGGGGGTAAATGGAGAAGAGGGACTATTCCCCATGGCTTTTCAAGCATGTTTTGAGAACCTATAGTAGCTTGGGATAGTTTGGAAGTATTCTTGGCAAGACAATATGGACCTATAGGTTGGTTGAGGGCTATAGTGTGAGGCAACCTATAGTACTCTCTAGTTTGGCTTTAGCTTGGGTGTCAAAGTGTTTGTGGAAGCCTTAGTTTGCACTTGGAAAAATAGTTTGTGGCTAGAGTTGGCTCTTTGGGGATCCAAAGATAACAATTACACTGGTAATATCCTTGCACTTCTAAGAGATCTTTGGGTACACACCAATGTGAGGTCTTATTATAGGTGAGCTTACACGATACCTCTTTTGATGCATTGGCATTCTATGCATGGGCTTAGTGGCCTCATAAGGTCATGTTGGGTGTTCATGTGGGTCCAAGATTCAGGTTGCCATTGAAGATATATAGGCTTTTAGGACTCGGAAGGTCATTTTGGACGAGGTGATTCGAGAAAATCACAAAAAAATATTTGTCTAAAACTTTGTTGATTTTTTGTACATTTGGAGGTTTGAAATAAAGAAGAGGGTGGGAACAACCTCTTGGGAAATCCAAGAAATCACTGGATGGAAATATTTCATGGACCGGTTTACCAAGGGGGGGTGAAGAGTAAATATCAATGGAGGAAAGTGAAGAGAAAATGTGTTTAATGTGAAAAGAAAAGACATGAAAAGGATTTGGAGCCATCCAAGGGGCATGTGAGGCTCATAATGTCATGGATTTGGAGCCTTATGATAATTCAAACAAATGGGACCCTTCTTGGAAAGCATTAATGGAAGAAAAATCAGGCACATGGTTTTGTAAGATTTTTTAAAAATACTTCCACTTCGATCCAAAAAAAAATTTAACATAAAAGTTGTAGATCATGAGTTGAAATTTTGACTGGTATTTTTTTATAATTTTTTTGAGCCACGAGTCAGGAAATATGACCAAAATGGTGGATGCCAACATTTTCCAACTGCGGTGGAGACCACCTCCCAATTTTATACACACCTACACTTTCTTATCCACACTTAATACTTCCGTAAAACATCATTCATTAGAATCCCAACCCTTTCCCCTCTCTTCTCCTCTCTCTCAAGCTAATAAACCATTAGAATTCCCCTCTTAAATCACCCTCAAATCATCCTTAATTGTAGTAGTAATGTATGAATTCTCACTATTCGCTCTCCATTATTGCTAGATATGATCTTATTTTATGAAGATTCTCTATATTTTTTTATAGGAGAGATCTTGGACTCAAGCTATGGGGGAGAGAATGGAGAAAACACACCTATGAAGGAACTTGATTAAGTACAAAATTTGTCAACAAAACATCTAGATTTAAACACCCTCAAGGCCTATATAAAAAGACATTCCCCTTTGTAATTTTCAACAGAGAGCCAAGAGGCATTCTTCAGCCCTATTGAGCCTTCCCCATTCTCTCTCATGAGCTCATGCAGTTCATTTCCTTACTATAGCTTATGCATGCTCTATAGTGTAATAAGCCCATGCTATTGGTGTCCATATTGTGTATATTGGTTATGTCTTGAGGGTTCTCCATCTCTTGTGCCCTCTTAAGTTTTATTGATTCATCTATTTTTTTAGTTCTCTCTCTCTCTCTCTCTCTCTCTCTCTCTTAGTTTTCCTCTCTTCTCCCTCACAAGCTCCTCTCCCTCTTGCATAGCATCCTAGTCCTCTCTTCCATGACTAGGTGGTGCCCTTACCTCATTCACTTTGTGGCAGAAGGGAGTTTGGCATAGTAAAGAGGCTGCCATACCGAATTTCGTTCGTCAAAGGGGACAAGATAGGAGGAAAGAAGACTTCAGTCAAATTCAGAGTCATGAATTTAGGTATCCATAAGTGTCTACTCGGGATGGATTGGCTTAAGCCCAACGACGCCCATATCCACTGTGGAAAGGGTCAAGTTTCCTTTCGAAACTCTGAAAGGGAATTTGTCACAACTCAAGGTGAGGCAGGAGTGCCAAGAATCCAATTAGCCAAAGTATCTCGGATCATAAAAGGAGTCAGAAAAGGATTACCCGTTTACCTGATCAAACTCAACAAGTTAGATCAAAAGCAAGAGTCTCATGAAGGACCTTCTTGGCTAAAGGAATACGCTGACGTGTTCCCTGAGGAATTGATTGAACTTCTGCCTCAAAGAGAAGTAGATCATGAGATTAGGCTAGTGCCTGGAGCTGCACCAATTGCAAAAAGACCTTATAGAATGTCCATACCGGAAGCAATTGAGTTGAAGGAACAACTCAAGCAACTGTTAGATCAGGGTTACATCCAGCCTAGCAACTCACCGTGGGGAGATCCAGTACTATTCCAGAAAAAGAAAGATGGGACACTTCGACTATGTATTGATTATCGAGGGTTGAATCAATCAACAGTCAAGAACAAGTATCCTATTCCTAGAATAGATGAGCTTCTTGATCGTCTTCAAGGTGCAAAGATCTTCTCCAAGATTGATCTCAGGTCAGGTTACTATCAGATAAGAATCAAGGAAGAAGATATTCCAAAGATGGCCTTCAATACAAGATATGGGCACTTTGAGTTCCTGGTTATGTCATTCCGGCTTACAAATGCACCTGCCACCTTCAATAGATTAATGCAAGATATCTTTAGACCATATCTTGATGATTTCGTACTTGTCTTCTTCAATGACACTTTAGTCTATTCTAAACAGGAATAAGATCATGAACCTCAACTTCGAATTGTCCTTGAGACAATGAGGTCTCATAAGCTATATGCAAAAATGAAGAAGTGTGCATTCTTCAAGCGTCAGATTGAATATTTGGGATTCATAGTATCATCAGAAGGAATATCAGTAGACCCAGCCAAGGTCAGAGATGTGCTTAAATGGCCAATACCAGTATCCATCAAAGAGATATGTAGCTCTCTTGGATTGACAGGATGGTATAGGGTCTTCATCAAAAACGATGCTTTGATTGCAGCACCTCTTACAGACTTACTAAAGAAGTAGACTTCCATTACATGGTCAACTTTCGAACAAAATAGCTTCGACAAATTGAAGCAAAGTTTGGTATCATCACCTATTCTAAAACTTCCTGACCTCAATAAGGAGTTTGAGGTAGTAACTGATGCTAGCATTCTGGCCTTGGGGTGTGTACTTATACAGAAAGGTCATCCAGTAGCATACTCTTCAAGGAAATTGAAGAGTCATGAAAAGAATTATGCCACGCATGATCTGGAATTACTAGCTGTCATCCATGCTCTAAAGCTTTGGAGATACTACCTGTTGGGTAACAAGTTTACTCTAGTAACCGATCATAAGAGTCTCAAATGGATTTTTACCCAGAACGAGCTCAACATGAGACAACGTCGATGGATTGAAGTATTGGAGGAATATGATTTTGAAATCAAGTACCGACCAGGGAAGGAGAATGTAGTTGCCGATGCACTCAGTCGCAAGGCATTCCTAAATTCCCTAATCTTGCAGAATCCATCAATGGCCAGATCTCTGGCTACAAAAGTATCTATGCCAAACAACCCTATACTTGAACTAGCTAGAGAGGAAGCATGCCATGATTTGGCATACCAAACAATGATAAAGGAAATATCTACCAAGGAGCAGAATCAGAAGTTGCAAGCTAAGTATCAGGAATTTTCCATTGATAATGGTCTTGTCTACTACAGAACAAGGCTGTGTATACCAACAAGCCAATCACTTAAGCAGAAGATATTATGGGAAGCTCATGATTCTCCTTTTGCAGGACATCCTGGCTATGCTAAGACTCTTAATGCAGTTAGGAAGAGCTACCATTGGGAGAGGCTTAAAGGTGACATTCTCAAATATGTCATTGAGTGTTTGTCTTGCCAACGTATCAAAGCTGAACATGTCATGATGCCAGGGAAACTGCAACCACTTGACATTCCCAAAATGAAATGGGAATTCATCAGTATGGATTTTGTTGTGGGCTTACCCTAAGTCCAAGGAGGATACAATTCCATTATGGTTGTGGTTGACATGCTTACCAAGGTTGCACACCTGATTCCAGTAAAGACAAACTATAAATCCTCCGACATTGCAAGATTGTTTATCAAGGAGATATTCAAGCTACATGGGTTACCTAGAAGAATCATTAGTGATCGAGATTCTCTCTTCACATCACACTTCTGGAGAGCTATCTTTGAAGCTATTGGGACTCAACTCTGTTTTAGCACCGCCTACCATCCCCAAACGGATGGCCAAACAGAGCGAGTAAATCAAGTCATCGAGGATATGCTTAGGGCATACTGCTGTCGAGAGCCGAAGAGGTGGATTCAATACTTGCCTTTGGTTGAATTTGCCTACAATGCTTCTTACCAGCAGAGCATTCAAATGACCCCTTTTCAAGCATTATATGGTCATGATTGCAGAAATCCCCTAAACTTTTCTGATCCAACCCTAAGAGTTGAAGCGTCAAGACAGATGTTGGAAGACATGGATGATCAAATAAATTCAATAAGACAAGACATACAAGCGGCCAAGGATAGACAAAAGGCATATGCAGATTTGAAACGTCAAGAAAGAGTCTTCGAAGAAGGAGACATGGTCTTCATTCGGGTACGCCCTAAAAAGAGTTCTCTATCCCTAGGAGAATGCAAGAAGCTAAGTCCAAGATATTGTGGGCCGTACAAAATCCTCAAATGCCTAGGACCCAATGCTTATAGATTGCAACTCCCAGAGAACCTAAAGGTTCACAATGTATTCCATATCAGCCTATTGAAAAAGTATGTACCCAACCCTAATCATGTACTTGATGACCAACAAATTGTAATGCCTAGTCAAGGAGTCCTTGAACTAAGGCCAGATAGGATCTTAGATGTTAGGGAGAGATAGTTAAGATCTAGAACCTTAAGAGAATGCCTCGTCCAATGGAAAGATTATTCCGAAGAGGATGCCACCTGGGTAGATGAAGGCGCTCTCATCCATCAGTATCCCCGGTTTATCTCGAGATGAGGACATCTCGATTCTTCTAAGGGGGGGAGAATGTAACGTTCTAAAATTTTTTTTTCTTCGCGTGGACTACCTCTTATAGGAAATAAGGGATAATGATATAGCAATTTTTTTTTCTTCCTTCTTTTCTAAGGATAATGGGAATTTTTTTTTTCCCCTTATCCCCCCAGCTGACTGACGAGCTGGAGGGGGAGGGAAATAGAAGTAGTGATTAAGCTCCTTGGTGGAGCTTGGAGTGAGGGGGAAGGCATGCGTGATGCCACGTAGGGGAGGGAGGACCCCCCTCCCCTCCCCTATTTAAATCAGGGCAGTAGGCTGAAGGGGGGCCGCCGTAGATCAAGAGGACGCTGTTAGCCATGAGGGAGAGGGGAAGGAGATACGTGAGGACGAGGGGAGAGGGCGCTGCCGCTTGAAGACTGAGAAGGGACGACTCGCTGTTGCTGGCCGCCTCAGTAGTGGATAGGTGAAGCCGTCGAGGGAGGGAGGAGCCGCCTCTAGTTCGCCATCAAGACTGACGGTCATAACCACCCCCCCAAGCTTCTGGAAGCTTGGAAGCTTCCAAAGGGGGGGCCTCTTTAACCCCCCTTCCTATACCCTACTACCCCCTCCCCCCCCCGCCCCCCCCAGTTTTAAATTCCTTTAAGCCCCCTTTCCCCCCCTTGCGTACTTAAACAAAGGGATTCTTACCCCGGGAAACAAAGCCTTTCCCTTGCCTTTCCCCCTTTCCCCCCCCCCCCGGTTTTAAAAATCCCCTTAGCCCCTTTCCATGGTTTTTGGGAACCACCCCCCCCCCCCCCCCCCCCCCCCCCCCCCCCCCCCCCCATGTTTTAAATTCCCTTTTCCCCCCAAAACAACTCAGACCTTAAAAGGTCTTATCCCCCCCCGTATTGGATTGGAGATTTTTCCCCATAAAAGGGTTTTTGACCTTAAAGGTCTTATCTTCCCAGTTTTTATTTCCCCCTTAGGGCCCTTGCTCATTATAACCCTTGGACTAACCCCTTAGATCTTCTCCTAAGGCCTCGTTAGGCCCCCTTTTTTCAATAACCTTTAAGGCTACTTTCCCCCCTTGGAGTTCCTCCCTTAGAATTCTGTAAGGCCCTTTTTCCCCAAGAGAATTTGTCCTTATTCTTTCCTTCAAACTCGCAAAATGCCTTGGAGTTTTGTTCTTCTTCCCCCACTTGTAAAAGGGAAGAGAGTGCTAAGTGTTTTTCCGAAGGAAGGGTAAAGCTGCTTCCACGTTCAACGGACTACAATTGCGATGCCTCCTAAGAAAGTCCAAGGCATAGCTGCGGGAGGGTCATCTCCCGGTATCCATGTGGATATCTCACCCCAAAACCAGGTTTTTCTTCTTGGCTTTAATTCCGTTTTAAGTCAATCATGCAAAAGGGAAATTGTTAGGGATAGGATATATTTGTCCGAGTTATTTATAATGAAGGATTTTAGCTTATTTGAATGAATGATAATGTATAGAACTTAGTTTCCTTCGAATTGCATCAAGCATTATAAATTACGAGCAGATTATCCATTTACTATAGTAGTATATTTTAGTTAAATCCTAAAGATATAGAAATTATATCTTGCACCATTAGTCTTATTCCTTTCACAACGAATCATTGTAAATGATTAAATTCATGAAAGGTTTCTTTCGTTGCTCAAATTACTAGGAAGTTATCATTGCTATTTGCACATCGTAGCAAGGGAAATGTTTGTTATTTGGCATGAGTTCATCTGCAAAAAGGAAGTTTAAATTGAACTGTATTGACTGAAAAGTAAATTGTCACAAGGATAGCAAAACTGTGACAAGACGACTAATATTACCTTCCAAAAAATATCCAAACCAATCTAAACATAGAAATATTCATACCCTAAGCACTTGACTATTTTCCTTATTGTAGGGTCAAACAAATTCGTAAAGATAAAGAACTAGGGCTGTCCCCGAGATCCTTAAAAAGAAACCCTAGGCCGATATACGTCAGCTTAAAGGATCTAAAATGGATTACTCCATCACAGGACTTGCGCAGCAAGTACGAAATCATTTAGTCTTGTGATTGATTCACAAGGAGAAAGGGTAAAAACCCTCATCAAGGATGGCAGATCCCTACACAAGTTATCTTGCAAAAGGACATATTTTTGGATATCCTTCTAAATAAGGAAAGTTGTAAACCGGAAACTAGCATATCTAAGGAACTTTAGGGTAGGGTTGACCAAGTTGGGTTAATAAGGTACACCCTACACCGGAATGTAAAGGATCTTGCAAATTTACAAGACACCTTGGGAGCGAGTGTTGATACACTCAAAAGGAAAGAACACTTCCTTAGCAGTTTGCCAAACAACACAGTTGATTAATGGAAATGTTTGTGCTTGCTAGAGATTTTAGGGCTCTGTTTGAATTATGAATTACAAATTAAATGAGTACCTATACTTCAGGTTAAAGGCCTGAAGGAAGAGGCAGTTTCAGTTACCCCCGACTACCTGCCTAACCCTAATCAAGGGGGTTGTTGACCGTGCTGGGAACGTGGACCGAACCCGCCGCGAGAGGTCTCTCCGTTGAGTTCTACTTGGAGCAGGAGGACACTTGGGTGCCAGGGGGGCTCTGGCCGTAAATCCCTCGCCTTCCGGGTCCTGCACAAGAGGCTAACGTGACTCAGGATTGGATCTCGAGGCCCGCATACTAGTTTACGGGCGGAAGCTTGGAATAGTGATCCCTGAGAATCACTGGATAGCCTTCGGGCGGATTATGGACAAGCCTACGGGCGGAACTCCTTGTATTTCAAAAATAAAATAATGAAATGTTAAAAAAAAAAGAACTTGCTTGATATTGTTTTTCTGTGTCACGTGATAAGCTTACGTGAAGGAACCAGTGCTTAACAGGATTAGTTGAAGAAGCTGATTGTTATATGTCAAATTAATGTGTTAGATAATTACATAACTAAAACAAACCGAGGAAAGTGCGGAGGATGGGCCATGGGTCCGTCCTACGGTTGGGTGGTCCCGGTTAGCTGAGAACTTTTCTCAAAAATCTCGAAGAACAGCGGGATGATCATCATCATCAAAACGAATAACGAGAGCGATGACCTAGAGTTACGTCTTACCCGATTTACGCTATTTTAGGGGAAAGGAATGGGACTATGCCTTATGGCAGAGAGGTTGAGCTTTGCATCCCTCTCGTTTCCCATTCTCCTTGAACCAAGGGCAGCGTGAATCCGCTTCGGACTTGGCATTTCTGCGTAAAGTAGTTCGCTCGGATCTGACGCTAGTTGCTGTTAGCTAATGACCAATCAGGAAAACCCTAATTCCGGTCGATCCTAAGTGGGAACGGCCAGGATACTTCCGCTACGTGGCATACGTTGGAAGACCTAGATCGCAAAACCCGTAACATTCCATGGGAGTGCCGGGCGGAGTTTTCTAGACATCCTTTCCGATGGACTGCTAAGACGTGTCCTGAATGATACTAGTGGACACGTTACAAAAAATGGTTGGGTAGGCATTGCCCCCTCCACAAAGAAAAGGGTCAGTCTCCCACCCCAACATTAAAAAATAGAAAAAACAAGGGGTATCCAAGGTCTCCTCGGGCATCTTCAATGCCTTGCAAGGGTCCCTAGGCATCCTCTATTTTTTAAATTTTTTTCTAAAAGGTAAGGAGAGTCCCTATAAGTTTTTAAAACAAAAAAACTAGGTAGGAGGGCTTGCCATGTCCAACAAAAAGAGATAAAAAAAGGGGTGCCACCCCCCTTAGCCTTTGACATTGGCATGTAAGCCTATGGGGATAGGGGGGCTTTGCCCTTCGTTACATTGAAGGGGCTTATGGTGGGGATCTTACCCCTCCCCATTGTGTGTGTGTGTTGGCGGGAGCTGGGGGGTAGGGAGGAGGTGGAGGGGAGGGGGAGCTTTCCCCCTTCCTCTCCCCTTCTCAAAGAAGGGGTGTATGGAGGGGGGCTCTTCCTCCCTTAGAAAATAGCATCAGCAACCCATTTTCTCGAAATACAAGATGTATGTATACGAATTTTCGAGTAAGTGATATTTATTTAGTTTTTATGATGAATCATTAGTGTATATAATGGAAAGATGATTGCAAATGATTGAAATATGTTTACTGATATCAGCAATTTTAGAAATTTATTCATTTTTTCTTTTTTATATTAAAAATAATAAATTCACAAAACTCGAAACATGATATTTAATGAAAAAATGGGGTTGTTCTTGGATTTTGGGGCTCAAAGTATGTTTGTATGGTATGAAATTGAATATGTTGATAGATTACACTTTATATAAGTCATAAAAATTAAAAACTAAAAAAATTAATGTTAAAATAAATAGAAAAATTCATAAAAAATAGTCAATAAAGAGAGAAAATTAGAAAAAATTAGTTTTTGTATGTTTAAATTTATAAAAAACTAAAAAATATGTGTGAATTTATAATGAAGGTGAAGCATGGGGGTTTGCCTTTATTTATATGTTAAAGTGTGTGTTTAGAGCTCATTTCTATGGAAAGTTATCATGAAATCTCCCTATATTAGTATGAGCAAGTAAAATGCCAATAGTAGGGGGTGTGGGGCTAAAATGGAAAGATATTTGATTAAGTTATTGGTTTCTTTGCATATCTTAACTTATAGGCCATGGTTCATTTAAGTTTTGAAGGGTTCAGTAGTAGGGTTAGCTAGGTTGTGTTGTTCCTTACCAATACCACGCTATCGGAGCGTTTGCAATCGAAAGTCTACCACCGTGGGGGTAAGAGACAACAGGGTGAAGGGAGATTCAAGGAGTGGAGTAGATGGAAGAGAAGGGGTTGAAAGAAAGAGAAGATATGAAAGAATACTCATAGAAAGAAATAGAAGACGTAGAATAACACTCACAGAATTGAAGCCTGTCAGTTTATTTCTCCATTATGAGAAGACAAATCTCCTATACACAAAAATGTACATACAATAATACCTTCCTCTATGCTACTCAGACCGCCAATCTAATGCTTTCATTGGCTCTGAAAGGGGGGTAAAATACTAGCATACCTGGCCATAATTCTACTAGATCACTCCTTCTTTATCTCCCACTTCGAAGTGTTGTTCACTGCCTAAAAACAACGATCGCGATGCGCGTGATTTTGTCCATTTATCTTTTTTCATAAAATCCTCACAGATGGCTAAAAGCTACATGCTTCATTTTGCATGTCATCCTAATCTAGAAGTTGTCTATAGTTTTTGGATTTTTACAAGAGATAATATCTATAATATCATAACTTGGCTATATTTGTCCAAAAAACTAATATGTTTGAACCATGGACACTAACACTAATGTCTAAAATGGCATTGGCTCTCTAGATCAATAAGAAAGCCACACTTTAGAGTTTTTCACATGGTGTGAGCGTAGTGGCTCGACAATGCTAGTAGAAAGAAATCATGAGAAGATTGTTTGTGCACTTCACATTTACTAGTTTTTAGTTAAGTTATTTGAGCATGGAGTCCCATACACTTTACCTATGTAATTTAGATATGGTATTAGAAGATAAATTCCTTGATGAATGGTAATTGTACTAGTTTTTAGTTAAGTTATTTGAGCATGTAGTTCCATATCCTTTACCTATGTAATTTAGATATGGTATTAGAAGATAAATTCCTTGATGCATGGTAATTGTATGTCTAGATGATGACCAACATTGAGAGTGTAAGATTCCCCTTTACTATAGGGGTAGTTTGATATCTTGGAAAAATCGATGAAGTATATAGTCTCATGGATTGTTACATTTATATTATGATAGAACTGTATTACCTCCATATTCTATGTATAAGACAGTGCATCCTAGGGCTAATCCTCAGGGTGTAGGAGAGCCTTAGGAGCCGCAGCACTCTACTCTATCTCTTTGTGTATGTGAATTGAGGTACTAGATACATGTATGTTTGGATACTCTCTCTCTTGGAGTTGGGAGGGAAAAATCATTGGACTATAATCGATACAAATGCGTGTTTTATTTAGAGTAGTGTATAATCGCTAGATGTTCCTGATTGTTTCCAGGCCATGAGGGTGGTTTGGTGAGCATAGGAGACCCAACTAAAGCCCTAGAGACAGTATCAAACTAGTTTACATCCCAATGTAAAGTTTTTTCTATGTATACATAATTTATAAATCTCCAAATCTTTAAAAAAGAGAGGAATATCGTAGTTAATTTAATAATAGACTAGGAAAAGTGAGACGTATGAAAATAGAAAAATAAAAGAGAGAAGGAAAAAAAATTGGATGTATACATCACATGGAAGAGTTATTGGAGTATTTCCTTAAAATATGCAAAGGCATGTATGTCCAAGCTTACTCCACCTCCTTTTTTCATTTTCAAAGATCTTAGCTCCAAGTGTATGTCAAATTTGATTTTTTTATAGAAGATATCCTCATATCTCCTTGTCTTCATGTTAACTTCGTTGTGTACTTGGTCTATTTTCTTAAATGTGAGGAGACTCTTATGCACCACTCCAAGGTTTCTTAATGACATGTGGCTCGCATCCAAATCTATCCAAGCCCAAGGTTAGAATTATTATAGATAAATATTTCCAAAGAGGATTATATGAGAGGGGTATTAAGTGTCAGTTGACCGCCCCCTACACCCCCCCAGAATGGTTTGGCTGAGCGAATGAATAGAACCATCCAGGAGCATGTACGCAGTATGCTTAGCCATGCAGGCCTACCACAGAGCTTTTGGGCTAAGGCAGTTAGTATAGCTGTGCATGTCATAAACAGATCACCCTCTAGTGGTTTGGAGTTCCAGGTTGCAAAGGAGGTATGGACTGGAAAACCTCCCTCTTATGCGCATCTCAGTGTCTTTGGATGTGAGGCATTTTGCCATGTGCCCAGGGACAAGAGAAGTAAGCTGGATCCCAAGAGTGTCAAATGCATTTTCCTTGGTTATGGGGATGCAGGCGAGATCGGTTACTGTCTCTGGGATCCGTAGGTGCGAAAAGTCATCCGCAATCATGATGTAGTCTTCCATGAAGACAAAATGCATAGGCAGCTTGAGAGAGTTGTTGAGATTCGCAGGGTCATATTTCAGAAGGAGCTGAGAGCTCCCGCACAGCTAGTTGGACAACCTATAGCTGTAGCAGATGCTCATGGTCAGGGTGTTGGACAGGCAACTGGGCAGGCCGTAGAGCTTGCCGTGAGACGGTCTATTAGAAATAGACGTCCATCTGATAGATTTCAGCCCTCGATGCATTATGTCTTGGTTACAGATGCAGCAGAGCCTTTCACCTATGATGAGGCTACGCGTAGGGGTGACAATCACTCCTGGGAGAGGGCTATGCAGTCTGAGATAGACTCCCTACATAAAAATGACACTTGGGATTTGGTTTTCTTACCTACGGGCAAGAAGGCTTTGCCATGCAAGTGGGTATACAAGCTAAAAAGTACCCCTGGACACCCCAAGCCGGCATACAAGGCTAGATTGGTAGCAAAGGGTTTTAAGTAGGAGTATGGTGTGGACTTTGACGAGGTCTTTTCTCCTGTGGTTAAGATGACCACCCTGCGCTTAGTCTTGGCTTTGGTTGCTCAGCTTGACTTGGATTTATACCAGATGGATATCAAGACGGCTTTCTTGCATGGGGACTTGCATGATGAGATTTATATGGAGAAGCCTAAGGGCTTTGCAGAACTTGGCAGGAAACACCTAGTATGCAAATTGAAGAAAAGTCTTTATGGATTGAAACAGGCACCTAGGGAGTGGTATCATAAGTTTGATGCCTTTATGCAGTCACAGGGCTACAGCTAGAGTGCTATGGATCCATGTCTGTACACGAAGAAAGCCCATGATGGTTCTTTATTGATTTTGGTACTCTATGTGGATGATATGCTGATAGTAGGGAAAGCTCATGATGAGCTAGATGCTCTTAAGGCTCAGCTCAAGAAGAGCTTTGAGATGAAAGATATGGGATAGGCCGCTCATATACTTGGTATGCACATTAGATGCGACAGGCATCAGGGACTCCTCTGCTTGTCACAGAGGGAGTACATTCAAAAAGTCCTTGAGCACTTTCGCATGCAGGATGTAAAGCCTATTGGTTGTCCATTGCCTGTGAAGGTATCACAGGCTGATTGTCTGTAGACAGATGAGCAGAGGACCGAGATGGCCAAGATTCCCTATGCAACTGCAGTGGGTAGTCTTATGTATGCCATGATAGCCACTAGTCCAGATATTGCCTTTGTAGTTGGTGTTGTGGCACGCTATATGGCTACACCTGGCAAGAAGCATTGGGATGTTGTGAAGGGTATCATGAGGTACCTGAAGGGCACTGCAGATATGTGCATATGCTATGGTAGCCAGGATACAGGAGTCGTGGGGTACACTTACTCTGATTATGCAAGACATGCAGATAGGAGAAAGTCCACTTTTGGCTATGTATTCACCTATGCACGACCCTTTCTACTACAGAGGCCGAGTATGTTGCTGCCACTGAGGCTTGCAAGGAGGCCATTTGGTTGGGTCGTTTAGTTGCTGACCTTGGTATTGATGCTATCCCTACACTGTATTCGGATTCTATGAGTGCTATTCAGTTAGCCAAGAATCCGGTCTTCCATGCAAAGACGAAACACATTAAGGTGAGATATCACTTCATAAGTAGGGTCGTTGAGGACAAGGCTATTGATCTTTTCAAGATCTCAACTGACCAGAATCCTGCAGATCTGCTCACAAAAAGCCTCTCTACATAGCGCTTTGCCTTCCTCAGGAGGTTGATGGGCGTGGGATGAGATGACGTCTTTCCTCATCCTATTGTACATGTGTACATGTTGTACTATCTTTTTCTTTTTCTTTTCACTCCTCACTAGGGTAGATTCGCCTTTAAGTGGGAGGTTGTTGGGGGTAAAGGCGCCTCTACCTAGCCGCTCGTGTGTTACTACACTGACAGTCATCGCCATTGCACACTGCAGGTGGCGAGCGCCCATCACCGTCACTTTATTCTTTATTCTTTTAGTGACAGTTTGAATAAAAGAAGGACCGATCACACATTGTGACTGTGGGAGTTTCCATTTCTAGTCTCTCCCTTTCTTGCTCTTGCTCTCCCACCATAGCTCTCGAGTCCAACCTTCGATCCGTCACTTCCTTTCAGTTGAACCTTTGCTTTGGACTATCCTCATGTGACTTGCTCTTTATGTTATACCTTGCATGAAATTGAAGCTATTTCCATAGCAGCAGGTGGCAGTCTATTGGATGTTGCAGTGGGAATTAAGCACCTCCTTGCATTACTCACTTCAGAGGTGGCCCTTTTTGTGATGAACCAAGCATAGGAAAAACTGTGATAGTCATTCATCTCATCTTGAAGACAGAAGGCACACTTGCTTGTGCAAGCACAAATTGGGTGACATGTAAAATGTTCAAAATTACTAGTGGAATATATATATGATGATCATGAAATGTATAAGAAATTGGTTGGGATACATGGCATTGCTCAAACACTTGATGTATAGGATGTGCAATAGGGAATCAATGGTAATGATGTAGAACTTGAGCAAAGAATCCAAGAGTTTGGACCCAACAAATATAATGAGAAACCTTCTCGAGGGCTTTGGATGTTTGTGTTTGAAGCGTTCCAAGATGTAACTCTTATTTGTTTAGTGATATGCGATGTAATATCCTTGGCTATTGGTATTCCTACTGAGGGTATTAGACAAGGTTGCTATGATGGCGTCGGCATTCTTTTGAGTGTTTTGATGGTTGTATTTGTCACAGAAGCTAGTGATTATGGGTAGTCACTTCAGTTTTAGGACCTAGAGAGAGAAAAGAAGAAAATCAAAGTGCAAGTATTGCGTTCTGGTGAAAGAAAGACTGTATGGATTTATGATCTTGTAGTGGGATATATTGTAGTATTTTGGGGGGAGAGGAAGAGAGCTATGGTGTTGTCCTAAATAAGGAAGGGCAAAGAATCTATGACTAGTAAGGTATCTTCTTGCTTCATCTTCATTCATAGGGCTTTTCTTGATGCCTAAAGCCTGATTTTTGCTCCCATGATCTAGTGTACCACTTGGGACATCGAAATGTGTGATTTTCTTTATCTAAGGGTTGTTTTGGACTCTTCAAAATTGTCATAAATAAGGTAGCCCACAGTCCACTCAAATTGGGAGATCTTGCAAGTGATATAAGTGAATATATGTATTGGATATGGTCCCTAAGCAATAGGACAACCTTGGACATTCAATAGAGAGGCTTATGATTGGATTTATATGCATTTTGTAGCCCTGATTAAGGGCTAGAAAACACTGTTATAAATTGACAAGGCTAAAGTGTTTCTTTAGCTTTCACTACGAGGATACGGAGGTATAGCGACGATGCTTTCCGACGCAAAATAGCGGCGTTGCTATTTGTGTCGTAAATAACGATGCAAATAGCGACGGTGCTCAGATAAAACAACGTAGGCCAAAACCCGAGCGCATTATTTTGCACGAAAAAATGAAAGAGAGAGCGAAAGGGAGAGTGAACTCCATCTTGCATTTGAGAGGGAGAGGGAGAGAAAGAGAGAAAGAGGGAGAAGGAAAGCTTCTCACTGCCGCCGCCGTCATTTGCAAAGAAGAGGAGGAAGTGTACAGAGGGCGAAAAGGAGCTGTCATCGCGAAGAGTAGCTGCCAAATCCATCCTCGGGCCTTTACGGTGAGTGCATTGTTCAGTCTTGCTTTGTTTTTGTTTTTTATCTTTTTCTTTTACTTGTTTTTGTTAAAAATCATGTGTATTGAGAGAGGGAGAGGAAGAGAGAAAAGGAAAGAAGGAATGAGAGAGAGAGAGGGAGAAAACATTAAACGTAATAGGAAAAGAGAGAAAGAGAGGGAGAGGGAGAGGGAGTGAGAGAGAGGGAGGGAGAGGTTCTTGTTATTGTTGTTGTTGTTTTATTTCTTCTTTTCTTTTTTTATTGTTTGTTGTTGTTGTGGTAGTCATAGTAGCAGTAGCGATAGTGATAGCGGTAGCTGTAGTGGTAGTTGTTGTTTAATTTCTTATTTTCTTGTTTGTTATTTTTGTGATAATTGTATTCGTAGTTGTGGTAGTGGCAGTGGCAGTGGTATTGGTACCGGTAGTGGTAGTTGTTGTTTAATTTCTTATTTTCTTGTTTGTTGTTGTTGTGGTAGTTGTAGTCGTGGTCTAGTCATCGTAGTCGTGATTGTAGTAGTAGTATTAGCAGTAGTAATAGTAGTTTTCTTGTTTGTTGTAGTAGTAGTACTAGTAGTTTTTTTTCTTTTCTTGTTTATTGTTGTTTAGTTTTCTTGTTTGTAGTAGTAGTAGTAGTAGTAGTAGTAGTAGTAGTAGTAGTAGTAGTAGTAGTAGTAGTAGTAGTAGTAGTAGTAGTAGTAGTAGTAGTAGTAGTAGTAGTAGTAGTAGTAGTAGTAGTAGTAGTAGTAGTAGTAGTAGTAGTAGTAGTAGTAGTAGTAGTAGTAGTAGTAGTAGTAGTAGTAGTAGTAGTAGTAGTAGTAGTAGTAGTAGTAGTAGTAGTAGTAGTAGTTGGTTGGTTTTTCTCATTTTCTTGTTTATTGTAGTGGTAGTGGTTTGTCGTAGTCATAGTCGTAGTCGTAGTAGTAGTAGTAGTAGTGGTGGTGGTGGTGGTGGTTTTCTTATTTGTTGTTGTTGTTTTTGTTGTTGTTGTTGTAGTTTTTTTTTTAATTTTCTTATTTATTGTTGTTTAGTTTTCTTGTTTGTTGTTGTTGTAGTAGTAGTAGTTTTTTCTTCTTTTCTTGTTTGTTGTTGTTGTTGTTATTATTGTAGTAGTAGTTGTTGTTGTTGTTGATTTTTCTTCTATTCTTGTTTATTGTAGTGGTAGTGGTAGTGGTAGTGGTAGTGGTAGTGGTAGTGGTAGTGGTAGTGGTAGTGGTAGTGGTAGTGCTAGAGAGAGAGAGTTGTTGTGGTAGTGGTAGTCGTGGTCGTAGTCATCATAGTTGTGATTGTAGTAGTAGTACTAGTAGTAGGAATAGTAGTTTTCTTATTTGTTATTGTTGGAGTAGGAGTAGTATTTTTTCTTTTTTTGTTTATTGTTATTTAGTTTTCTTGTTTGTTGTAGTAGTAGTAGTAGTTTTTTCTTCTTTTCTTGTTTATTCTTATTGTAGTAGTAGTAGTTGTTGTTTTTTCTTATTCTCTTGTTTATTATAGTGGTAGTGGTAGTGGTAGTAGTTTATCGTAGTCGTAGTCGTAGGTATCGTAGTCATGGTTCTAGTAGTAGTAGTGATTTTCTTGTTTGTTGTTGTTGTTGTTGTAGTAATAGTTTTTTTTTGTTTTCTTATTTGTTGTTGTTTAGTTTTCTTGTTTGTTGTTGCTGTTGTAGTAGTGATAGTAGTAGTAGTTTTTTCTTATTTCCTTGTTTGTAGTAGTAGTAGTTGTTGTTGTTGTTGTTATTGTTGTTGTTGTTTTTTCTTTTTTTCTTGTTTATTGTAGTGGTAGTGGTAGTGGTAGCTGTGATAGAGAGAGAGAGATGTTTTGTCAAAGGAAATTGGTAGTAGAGAGAGAGAGATGTTTTGTTAAAGGAAATGAGAGAGGGAGAGGAAGAGAAAAAGGAAGAAGGAAGGAGAGTGAGAGAATAAACATACAACATAATAACGAAAGAGAAAAAGAGTGAGAGGTGGAAGGAGAGGAGAGAATGAATGGATAAAATACAAAGAGAGAGTGGTGGCAAGGTCTAATGCAATACCACAAGACAGAAAACACTCTGACATACGTTAAATTGTGGGTGGGTGGAGACTTTACATACGTTAATTTTGTTGAGTTACAAGAGAATAAATCCCTTCTCAAACAATTTAAGAAAGAAAAAAAGAATGATTAAAAAAATTATTTGTCGTAACGTAGATAAGATGGAAAACGATGAAGGTCGTGATGTTCAAGATTGTGAGGCATATCTTAATTTGTGTGTCCCATGTCCTTGCTCTCAATGTAAGCTGGCAATTAGACGAAAATGTCGATTGTCTGTAGAACACATATGATGCTTCGGTGAGTTTCAATCTGAGATCATTGATCAGGAAATCTCAGATTTTGAGCAAATGATAAGAAAAGTGTATATCAATCATGCATTGTATTCGCAAGCTAATTGAATACCATATACAAAAACATTGGGTGTGGCTAGCAAATTTTCTATCCAGGTAGGTGACGTCTCGTTCCAAGGAGGAGTGCATCCTTTGCGGCCAGTTAGAACATTTCATGGGTGTGCGATGGATGGAGTGCCTGAGCTAATCCACCACTTGGAAGATACTACCCAATCTATACCGTCAATACTAGAGGAGACATGCAGCCTTCCAGACTTACCTACAATCTTGGAGCCTGAGATGGAGGCAATGATCGATGCATTGATGTCCATGGATGTTGAGACTTCTGATTCGCTTAGAGAGGAAGCATCCATACCATTATATGATGGGTGCCGAGTATCTCACCTGAAGACATTGCTTGCACTCCTAAGTGTGCAAGCAAAATACGGGTGGAGCGATGCGAGTGTGACCTACCAGCATGCTCACGCTACAAATCCACCTTCTTATGCATCTTGTAGATGAAGTGGGAATTGCTGGACCTGTCCATACGCGATGGATGTTCTTCTTGGAGCACTTTATGAAAACCCTAAAAGGAATTGTGCAACAACGAGCTTGGCTAGAAGGTAGCATGGCTGAAGATTGGTTGGTGTCTAAGGCGCTAGTGCATATTTCACAATGGCTACCAACGGTGGATTCAGACAACAGTATGCTATGGTCGCTCAAGGATGATGATAGACTGATCGGAGATATGGTGGTTGAAAATGGGGTAGAAAAAAGAATGGATGCTACAATGGAGAAGAAAGTGAATTGCTTTTATATGTTGCACCATGCCTCTATGGAGGCGTGGCTCGCTAGGTACCAGCAAGCTAGGAAAGATCGAGAGGAAGCGCAATCTGAATTTTGATGTAGTATGCACCATCGACCGATTCAATATCCCAAGGGCATGGAGGAGATGCCGCGGTTTATGTCAACACGATGGTTGCATGGAGCTTTGACCGCAGCGTCTCGCGAAGGGGCAGAGGTCTCAACCGAGGAGTGGGGCATGTAGTCCAAAGGTGATGACATGTTTAGGATTCATCGTATCTATATTTTATATGCGATAACTAATTGAGTGTTTCAATGTACAATACAAAATATATAGTGCAGCGTGGTTGCACAGACGACATTTTCGCGTGGAGCGTATTGACAAAATGCGCTCCACAACAGATTATGATATCATGGCAAGGTTTGAGCAAGAGAGCCGATGACGAGCAATGGATCTAAACATGGTTATAGATGAGATGGAGTATTTTGGAAACTTACAAAGTATTGTCATGGTGGACTACCGTAGCTTCTTCATGATCCTATTCGATGTGTAGTGGTTCAAAGTGGTACTTGAAGGAGTTGGAGCAACAGCTTGACGAGGTCCACCATACATTCCGATAAAACATGGATAGATTTGTGCGACATGTTTGTGTTGCCGGCCCATTGAATACAGGTGCATGAACTCATGTGTTTTTTAATTGTTATGACATGGTACATGTCGCAATAGCTAAATCTCTCTTGTACGTGATTGTGAATAGGTAATTTTCTATCCGAACCTCGGACAACCTCGATGGTGGTATGTTATACCTTCAGCTCCCCAAAGTGCGAGAGTATATGATCAAAGCGATGTTTCGAGTATGGATGAGGACAATAAGAAAATATGGGGGTTGATATTGCAAGGGGTAGAGGCCACCAAAAGCTTGGAGCATGTAGAGGAGCCAAAATCGGGAAACAATGATGGAAATACAAGAGTCTAAGAATTCTTTGAGAACAAGGTGGACTCATCCTTTTGTGGTGACATGTCTATCAACCTTCCACTGTATGTGGAGTTGTGTTAGGAGATTGACATGGGACCATAGGGCACTTCATACTTGGAGCATCCACCTACTCAATTCGTTGACGAATCACTTATAAGGGTACATAAGATATGCATTTTAAGTAAGATCATTTTTTAAAGATTTATATTATCGCGCTTTGTATGATTTATATTGATTATGTTAACATCATTTTTTGTCTATACAGGTGACCTTTGTGGATATTTAGATTATTAGGATGAGTTGAGGGATGAGTGACGAGGAGCTGTAGAAGACTTTCATGCATATATCTCTAGATCAGATGGCGAGATTTAGAGATATGGCGGACTAGAAGCTGTCTCGGACATCGTCAGGCCACTCTATTAGATCTACTTCTGCGTGCTTTGATGCTTCAGTTTCTAGCAGATGAGGTCAACGCTCTAGACTTGGGCCAGATGGAGGGAGTGGTTCAGGGGGAAGCTATAGAGATCCGAATGTAGTGAGCCCGTGGTCGGCTCGGGATACATGTTCTACTCCTCGGTCTCATGGCAACTCAAGAGAGCATGGCTCAAGTGGTTGATGTGGAGGTACGGACGCGTTGTCTCCGTCTCGTCGTTCTGCTGGAGTTGCGTCACCTCCGTGATTTGTCACACCTGTGGGGACGTCTACTCCACTCACTCTAGCTTTTGCTCAACCGTCCACAGTGGCACCCCTATGGATGCTACTCCAATAGATACTACCCTGATAGGTACACCACATGTATAGGGGTCTCCTAGATATGCCCAAGAGCGTGGTCGCAGGTGGGAGAGAACCCATCTTAGGCATACCATAGAGGGGTATGCCTACCTTGTAAATGATAGGTCAGGAGCCATCATCATGAATGGTGAGGGGAGGAGGGTGATGGCTCGCATGAGAGAGTTGTGCCAACAAGTTTTTCAGCACAACGTCTTGGATCATTGGAAGAACATACCAAAGGGGAGCAAGGACTACATAGTAGCATCCTTTCATGAGAAGTTTCTGGTACCAACCGCAGCAGATAGGTTTTCTACGGGCTGGATGATGGAGTGTATGTGTGCATATATGTCACAGAGATGATCGGAAGCACACAAGGCACTTAAGAGTAGGGCTTCAAAGCCCGAGTGGCTAGACGTAGATGACTGGCGCCGACTCAAGGAGGAGGCTACAGATTCTCCAGGACATTGGATACAGTAGTACGAGGCGGCGAGGGCACAACTAGAGGCCGAAGTGGTCCATCATCTTGGGAGTAGCGGCCACAGGACATATCTGGAGGACTTTGTAAGTTTGTCTTTTGTTTTGTTTGTTTTTTTTTTTTTGCAATATCCTTTGTACTAACAATCGTGTTTTTAACAGTTGTATTTTGTTTTCTTTGCAACACTCCATTACAAATCACGATCCCACCGGCCTTGAGACTCAATATGCAGACATGGACGGTCTCACTACATTGATCGATCGATTGTATGGACGTGGCAGCACTATAAGTCACTCATTTTTCTTGTCCGTAGTTACCATGTTTAATTAGAATGCATTATTGTATGGTGGACTGATGTGTAGTTGTTTCTTTTTTTTGCAGAGTCTATTCGATGCTCCTTTGTAGCGGGACGAGGTTTCGGATGGTGATTATAGCTTGCCCTTGGATCCCCGGAGCTCACATACCCTTCTTTCTTGGTCACGTGATCTGTGTAGACATTTTCTATGTAGTAGTAGTATCTTGCCATGATTGTACCGGTCACTTTCATTATGCTATCATGTATTTATTTCATGTATTAGTGTTAAGATTTAAGTACACTTTGCATTTATTTACATGAGCATTGTACACATTACTGAAACTATTTTGTATTAGCGTCACAAATTTACTACACATATCGCTATTAGCATTACAAAATGTGTCGCTATTTGCATCGGTATCAGCGTCGTTGATACCGACGCAAATAGCAATGCTGATAACGATGCTGATACCGACTATTCTATGACGTCACCAATAACGACGCTTTTTGCAATGACAGGGATAAATTTCTTTATGAATATTTTCGTCACTTTTAACGTCGGTAGAAGGCCTATATCTTGTAGTGTTTGACAAGGATTTTGACATGAGATTTTGATATGTGTCTTGGTTGTAGTGGCTTCTACCACTACTAGTTTGAACTTTATATATAATTTTGAGATAAATACCTATAACAGTCAATGGATGGCAGCAGCATGGATCATGGATTATGATAATGGGTTATGTTATGTATTTGTGTATGAGCTCAGCTATCATCTCAATGTGACTTGGGCTTATGTATTTGGTTACGAGTTATGATTATGAATTGATATCTTCCATGAGTGAGAGGATATTGAAATAAATTGACAAGCTTCACCTCTATTAGCTTTCTTCTACATCTTGTATTTCTTCCAACCCCTTCTCTTTTATCTACTATTCTCCTTGAATCTCCCTTCACTCCACTCTCTCTTACCCCCTGTGGTAGACTTTCGAACCCAAATGCTTCGACAATTGTGAAACCGATGTGAAAGTCAGCAACAGTAGCACATTGTGTAAAGATGGGGGATTCTCTAGGTTCAAGTGGTGGTGATGCTTTACAACAGATGATTGCTTTGTTTCAGCAGCAACAACAGCAAGAGTTGTTACAACAATAGATATAAACTCTGGAGGAAGAAGTAGAAAGAATTGATCCTTAGCTATGAATGCATTGTAGACAGTGGGACAAGAATTGAAGCAATTTAAGGGTCAAAATGTTTCAACCTTTATGCAGTTTTATGAAAAAAAGATGTTGTTTCATGGGGTACTGCAGTATGCATGGAGATACCATTACACGTTTAGCTCAATGTGGTTGCAACTACCAAATTGTTCTAGCTTTTGCTCTTCTTACTTTTATAGTCCTTTTGGTATGATTTTTGATAGCAAGGTTCCAGGAGGGTTTTAGTCAATGGAGATTTGAGTACTTTTTGGAAATTCAAGTTATTTTGTAATTGTAGTTACAATCCTAGTCGTTGAGGTTCCCAAAAGGCTCCCTCTTGTCGTAACTCTTAGCCTTGCTTATGCCATGAAGCAGATGATGAATGACAAGGCTCTTTTTTGCAATCTAGTAGCCTGTGAGACCATGGGCTCAGCAAGATGCATTTGCAGTGATAAGATAGAAACTCTGACAACAAATCATATGACCATTGTGAAAATATGGTGTGCTGAATTTGTAGGTGTAACTAAAAAAGCTTCATGAAGTATACCTGAGAAAATTATGGATTGTTTTATGGAGGGTACGTTTTTGAATACAGAGAGAGATATAGGGGAGCATGATGGTCAATTTCAAATACAAGTTCAGAGAAAAAGAGGATGATGGTATTGTTAAAATTGGCAAATGGAAGGTTCAGGATTCACTGCAAAGGTGCTTCAAAGGTGGTTTTAGCTATGGGCCACTACAAAATGGATGAAACTTGATCATCTATTCCTTTACATTCTATAGATGTAGAGGAATTAAGAAATATGTGATCTGTCTAGGAGTCAAGGAAGTGGTCAAACTATGCTTTAATGCTGGGATGAAGGTACGAATGGTGATAGGTGATAATATAGAAACTGGAATGGCCATTGCCCGTGAATGCAACATTCTCACAAAATAAGAAATAGCCATTGAGGGTCCAGATTTTCATCGTTGGAACCATGAACGCAAGATGTAGAATATTGCAAAGATATAGGTGATTGCGAGGTCCTCTCCACAACACAAGAGCACTTGAAAGAACAACACGAAGTGCTTTCTTTCATTGGTGATGGAACCAATGATGCACCAACCCTACACGAAAAAAATATTGGGCTTGCAATGCACATTTCTGGGATTGTGGTGGCAGCCCACTTCCTTTTGTGAATGCTATTCAGTAGCAATGACATAATCACTAATGATAATTAGAGTCAAAAATGAAGAATGCTTTCTTAAAAAATCTTTTTGGTGCCTCAAACGGAAGTGAAGAACGATATTATCAACGATGGCTTGAGCGTCATCATTGATGATTAATATTGATGCATTTTTCCCAGTAGCAAATGGCTATAAAGATGAAGGAAAAGATTGGGGAAGGCCGACAGATGACAATGAAGGAGAAGATAAGGGAAGCATGATGAAGGAGAAGACGATGGGTAACAAAGGAGAAGATGAGGGAAGTGTGACGAATGAGAAGACGAGGAAAGCGTGACAAAGGAGAAGACGATGGATGACAAAGGAGAAGACGAGGGAAGCGTGATCAAGGAGAAGCACAAGGGGAAGCCATCAGCTGTGGATAAAGGCAGTAATCAACTGCAGGTGAGGAGATGACGATGAGACTAGCATGGCTCGATGACACAAGGAGGCCGGTGGGGGAATCACGTTCCTTTTCATGAGGAACTGTAGTCATCCCAAACATCTTCAAGTCTAATCTTTCAATTCCTTGCCTAGAGAGCTCGGAGAGAAATAACAATTAGCGGTGTTACAACTGGGTATGTAATCTCGTCTTCATCAATGACTTGACAGCTTTCTTCATTTGTGTGATCATTTATTGTTCCTTGTGAATGGCTAAGATTTGTTCCTTCTTTTGCTATGACAAAGAGTGATACCATGTTGAGAGTTTATAGCTTCATGGTGCCTTTTCATGAGAAAGAAGATGCCATTATAAAGAAGAAGAGCTTTATACATGGACCACATGACACAACAATCCTCAACATGCATGTTTATGGGAAAAGAAAGATTAGTTGTTCATGTGCCATTGCAAGGTGGTGACAACATCAGCTTTATCTCTGAAGATGATGGCCTGAAGTAATGTTGAGAGGCATGCTAAGTGGAAGAGGCCTTTGAACCTTAAAGAACCATATCAAAATTGTCAAATACACTTTCAATTCGCTTCTCTTTTCATGCATTTCCATGATATATGAATCTCTCTTGTGACCAAACTTGGAAATTCTCTTCTGAATTGATTCATTGAACTTTGTTTATTCTATCCCTGGTGTGTAGCAATCAAGAAATCTATGTATGAGAACATATCAAGAAGATTGAAATCTTTGTATTCCCACTTCTCCTTATCATGCTGACATATGAAATCGTTTGAATGACAATCCTAACAATTCTTTTACTCCATGTATTTATCTTGACTTGAGTACTCTTCTTAATATTTTTGCTTCCATCTTGCTAAGCGTCCCTGCAGTGAGCAACTCCCACAAACCCATGTGCAAACCCTGTGTGACACTGTGGGCCTCATGCAGTGCTAGTGCTCATCGATGGTGCAAAACATGCATTAACTCAACCCATGGCATCAAAGTATTTGATAAACTTAGGAGACTCCTAGGAGTGTAGTATATCTTGTAAGTGTAAGGTGAAATCCATTAACCCAACCCATGGCATGGAAGTATTTGATAAACTTAGGAGACGTCCCGTGAGTGTAGTATATCTCATAAGTGCAAGGTGAAGTGCTCATGAACCCATAATCCCTATGACGTGCAAAACTAGCAAAAAGAAAACTGACTAGTTCCACGATGTTCGAATGCTACTAGCAGACTCTAGCTCCAACCTGTCCAAAAAAATACCAACCTCGATAAAGGCTATCAAGTTTTCACACTCATAAAATAAACCAAAATAACTAAAACAAATCCTAAGCTAAACAAACACAGAAAATCCAACTACGAAACAACAAAATAAACAATCATGTAGATAGTCAAGCTACAAAAAATTTAACATATCTACAGTTTTACTAGGGGTTTTTAGTTTTTTGTGAAAGTGCTTGACACATTTAGTCATCCCTCTAGTGTGAAAACATTCATGTGCAGTAGTTGCTTTCATAAAATGATGCAATATTTATATGGCAATCAAAAATTGAGTCCAACACTCCATCCTTGAATTCTTCATATTCAAAATATAAAAAAATCAATGGCACATTACTCTCAAACAACTCCTCAATGAACACACAAAAGTCACCCACAAATTTCTCTTTAAAATTCAAAAAATTTTCAAATCCACAGTTCTCAAAACATCCCACACTATCACCACAAAACATCTCATCATCCTCAACAATCCACATATCCCTTCTATCCTCCCAAAAAGAAGCCAGGACAGTTTTAGAGTTTTGGAATAAGGTTTCACCCTTTTCTATGTTGTTAAATGCATCAAGAAAATCCTTAGAAAATGCTAGAAAAACATTTTTCATCACTAACAAAATATCCAAACACACCATTAACCACATCAAATTGATACATCTCTCGACAAAATTGATCAAAAATTGAAACCTCTCCAAGATACCCATTCAGACTACTTGTCTTTTCAAAACAACACGACTCCAACTCTTCAACTCCACAAAGACAATGGTCAATGCTTCTCATAGCATTCTCACAAACTAATTGAAGAGACTTTTCACAAGAATCACAAACAGAAACACTAGGCAACGCATTAGGGTTAAAGGCCTCATTCAAACAATCCAATTGTCAAATCCTCTTCAACTTCTACCTCACAATCTTTTTCAAACTCTTTCCCCTTGGTATTAGATCTCTTTTTCCTCAAATTTTCAATCATTTTCATAGCCTTACTCAAATTTTCTCTCACTTTCTCATCAATTTCACTTTGATGCTTCCAAATGCCTCCCTTTACTCCAAACTTGTCATTGATTTGTCCTCCAATGTTTTGTTTCCTTCATAACACTTGCAATTGTTCTTTTGATAATAATCTCCTTTTGTCCTCCTACTTTTGATTTCATGCAATTATGTGACCTAGCAAGAATTTTTTTTGGAGAAATAAACCCTTTGCCCAATCATACATGACTTGAGAAGAAAATGTAAAATTGAATCCATGCTATGCAATCAAACAAGCAATGCTCAACACAAAAATAATGAATGCATTGGAAAAAATTGTGCCTAGCCTATCTTTATATGCTCGTGCGTCATGCAACATGCAAACACACCTGCTTGATTTTATTATGACCCTTATCCTCACCTCTCGACACTTAGAAATAAAATATTGTACTCCACTCCACCCAACCAAAATCTCACTGTCACTCAATAAAATAATATTCCTCAAGTTGTTGACCGAGAAAAAGAACCCATCTCACTCAACCACCTTTCCCACTCCAACTAGAAGTTCCTAACTCCATGATGAATAATCCCAACTCTTGTGCGTGTAGAAATAGTGTGTGCATAATGAAAGGTGCTCTCTGAAGTATATATGGAACTAAGATTTAGTGCATATAGCTGCCGTAGATCTCATGTCGTTCTAGTGCTCAATGATGGTGCAAAACGTGCAGTAACCCAACCCATGGCATCAAAGTATTTGATAAAATCAAGAGATGACCCCCGAGTGCAATGTATCAGACAAGTGTAAGGTGAAGTGCTTGTGATTTCATAATCCTTGTGATGTTCAATAGTAGGAAAAAGAAAACTTATGAGCTCCATGATGTTTAGCTACTACTAGCAAACTCTAGCTCCAACGTGTCCAAAACAATACCAACCTTGATGAAGGATATCACGTTTCCACACTCATAAAGTCAAACAAAATAAGAAAAACAAATCCTAAGCTAGACAAACACAAGAGATCCAACTATGGAACAACAAAGAAAACAATCATACAAATAGTGAAGCTACAAATAATCGAAGCTATCTATAGTTTTACTAGGGGTTTTCAATTTTTGCAATAACGCTTGACAACATCATGCAATATGCAAACATAATTCCTTGATTATTTTATGATCCTTAACATCATTCTTATTACTTAGCAAAAAGAAAATATTGTACTCTATTCCACCCATCTAAATGCTCACAATCTCTTGAGAAAATAGTGGTCCATGCATGATGTTGACCAAGTAAAACAACCCATGTCACAACTTGTAACGTGTCCACCTGTTCCCTTCAAGACACGTCTTGGCAGTCCATCGCAAAGGAGATTTAGAAAGCTCCGCTTGGCACTCCTATGGAATGTTATGGGGTTTGTGATCTAGTACTTTCCGCGTCTGCCATGTAGCGGAAGTATTTTGGCCGTTCCCACTTAGGACCGACCTGAATCAGGGTTTTCCCTAATGGTCATTTCCTAAACAGCAACTAGTGTCGAACCCCGAGCGAACTACTTTACGCAGAAATGCCAGGGCCGAAGCGGATTCACGCTGCACTTGGTTCAAGGAGAATGGGAAATGAGAGGGATGCAAAGCTCAACCTCTCTGCCATAAGGAATAGTCCCATTCCGTTCCCCTAAAACAGCGTAAACCGGGATTATTATAACCTAGACTCTAGGTTAGCGCCCTTGCTATTCATTTCCTTTGAAACGATCTCCTTGCTGTCCATTATGATTGAGAAAAGTTCTCAGCCAACCGGGACCACCCATTCGTAGGACGGATCCATGGCCACATCCACCACACTTTCCTCAGGTTGTTTTAGTTGTCTAATTACCTACCACATTTAGTTGGACATGCATCAAGTAGCTTCCTTAATTAACCCGTTAGGAACCGGTTCCTTCACGTAATCTTAGCACTTGACATAGCAAAGCAGTGTCAAACAAGTTCCTTTTCAACAGGTTATCATATTTATCTTTGGAATACATTTATAAAGTCCAGCCCGTTGTCGTATTGCTGCGCATTTGAGGTGTGAAATCCACCCAAAAGTTGTGTGTGGGAGTTGATATTTTGTACATACTTAGTTCTTATGTTTGCATCTTTATCCTACATGGTAATATAGTAAGGAGGGGTTAGAAAAAGATCTTTTTTGTTGGTAGCACATTGGTTTGTATATATGCCATGTGTGGTTTATTTGCAGAAGCAGAGGCTACTTTCAAAGAGTTGCATCACCATGATACAGTGTCTTGGAACGCAATGCTTTTAGCCTGTGTAGATCATAACAAAGTAGAAAAGGTCTTGTAGTTTTACAAGCAAATGGAGGCTGAAGAGCAAATTCTCTGGATATTGGTCGTATATTACATTCTGATGCTGTGGAAGCTTACCAGAAGCAGAACATGTGTTTGTAGAATGAACTGGTCGTGATGAGGTGTCATGGATAGCATTGCTTTCAGTATATGTTCAGCAGGGTAAATGTAACAATGCTTTAAAATTGTACAAGCAAATGCAAGAGGAAAGGGTTTGGCTAGTTCAGCTGGAGTTAATGATTGTTCCTACTCATCAAGCATGTGGCCTCCTTGTGAATTCAGATGAGGCCCCGATGAAGCCCCTATTTAAGGAAAACAATCAAGCCAAATTATGGCTTTAGGAATTTGTGAAGGATTGCATGCTGATACTTTAAGAAAAGGTTGGAAAAGAGGATAAAAGCAAACAGACTGAAAAAGGCGGCATAATGTGTTCAAATTAGAAAAAAAAACAAACAAACGACATATGGGGAAGAGGAGGCACGAGATAATGGGGAATCTACCAGGAGAGAGCAGAAAAGCAAGGGGGAAGGAAAAGAAATTAGGGCAAGCTTAGGGAAGATAAGAAAAAGGGAGGATGATCAAGAACAGAGAACGCGGAAGAAAACGAGGAGGAATGAAGGAGGATAGGAGGCCATCGCACTGTACTAGAAGGAGGACATCATCACGTGTCTTATGTTGGGTGGCAGGGCAATGATCCCTCAACTGATTTCAGGGGTGGAGGATTTGTCTCTCTTGAAAATCTACTATTCTTTGCGAAGAGATTCCCTCTAAACCCACCTCTTGGACAGGGTCAAGCTTTTTAAGGATACTTGCTGCTGCTGAGGTTGTTACACGATCTGCTTTGTCGCTTGGCAACATGCTATTGTGTGGTTGTGCCCATCAGAAAGGACATGGAGATAAATTTCTGACCTTGGATCTCACACCTGTGCAAGAAGAGAGACTTTGCAGACTACAGTTGCGCTTAGAAGTAACTTTTGATGGTACACGACCAGATCATCAGGAGGCTCTGAAGGCATTATGGCGAAGAAGAGGGATCAACGCAGATTTTGAGGCAGAGGATCAATTTTCAGAGCATTTGACTTAGTGGAGCTATGCAGTTGCATTCCCTGAGTTGGCTTTAGTTCTTCTCATAGGATTACGCTGGTTTTTTGAAGCAAACAAAGGTGGATCGTTTCTGTGGGCAATTAAAGTAATTGGAAGTGAAGCGGGTTGACTTGAGTCGCTATCAAAGTTTTCTGTCAGCGTAAGGCAGAAAGCAGCCCAGAAACGGACTGGTTGTTGCATTGGGAGAGAAGTTTTTAGAAAGAAAAAGCGATGCGGATGTTGTGGTTAGAAGAGCTCGAAGGTTCAGTCTCACTGCTACGACTGAGAAAGAGCAATAACAGAGGGAAAGAGCTGGAGTTTTATCGGAGGATACTGCAGTAATTGATGAATGAAAGTATTAAGGAGCTCTTCGATATTGGAAGGTCTTCGGAGATTACAATGAATCATCAACGAATAGCTCTGAACGGGGTGACAAAGGTGAGAAGAACGACTGAAGAAGGAGATGGAAACTTCTGATTGTTCTGGCAAAGACTGGAAAACTGTGCATCATCCATATTGGAGATGGTCGAGTAGTGTGGTCTCTCTTGTTTCCTTCATTTCAAATCTCTGAACTCAGCTACTATTGAGAATGGGACTCCTCTGTTTTTCAGTGGATTACAAGCCATTGCAAAGAAGCCATTCTTTCAAATCTCTTCCCACATACTATATACAGTACTAGGATTTCAACAATCTACATTGTATAGTGTGACAATTACTATGTCACAATTCCAGAGATGTTCATTGTGAATACAGATATTAAACTACCCATTCCATGTTGGACAGCAGTAGGATCTTTTATTTTTCATGATGTATTTATAGGCCTATAGGAGAGACTCCAACTGGGTGAAGATCTCTGTAACTGAATCATCTTTATCATCATAATGATCAGAACTGAATCATCATTATAATCACAATGATCAGGATATTCTTCTTGGTGTTCCTGTAAGAGCAATCAATTTGGTATTGATAGTAAGGCTGGAGATACAGATACTACAATCTTATGGCCAGATTAAGCATAAGCTTTAGTTTAACCCAACAGTTATGGAAAAATCTAGAGCTCACAACAAATTGATGGAAGCTACTTGACCGTTCACAATGCAACCATTATATAAAATGAGTTTGGAGCATCATGAAGATTGGGGTGATAACAAATTTGATTCTGTTCTGAGTAACAGAATTTCAGATTAACTTTATTGAATATATTCTGAAATTGCCTTGTGGTTATTAGAAATTACATGATTCAGAGTTGAAGGCTAGTTTGATGGTAACTGTGATATTGAATGATTCATTTGTTTGATCTTCCATCTTGAATTTTATCACGGTCTTCTGTAGACACGACTCTGCTTTCGCAAATCCTTCGACAACTTTGGTGAACCCGACGTGAAAGCGTCGCAGAAATTTCAGGATGGGAGATACTTCAGCCTCTATTTCAGCCTCTTCTACAATTCCAGCTGCGTCTTCTACTTCAGCTCCATCAATGACTGCTGCGTCAAGTACTTCAACAGAGGATCTAAAGCATATTTTACAGAATATGTCCATGTATATGCAGCTCCAAAATCAGCAGACACAATTGTATATGCAGCAGCAGCAACAATTGCATCAACAACAGTTGTCTCAGCAAAGGCAACTCTATTCAAAGCAGGAGAATGCAAACAGCGCGACTAAGGCTATTGAAGCAGTTGAGAATGAGAAGAAGCTATTTGATGGCCGTAATGTTTCAGCATATTTGAAGACATATGAGATCAAGATGGGGTTTTTTGGAGTTCCAGCTGGATTTATGAGTAAGTACTTCCTTCGTCTTGTCACACCCGCTTTGAGGGCAAAAGTGATTGATCTTTTTATTCAAAATACACATTGGCAAGATTTTAAGAAGGCCTTGAAAGAAGAATATTTCCTTGAGGACTTTGGTATGGCTACTCGGCGGTCATTCCGAGAGTGGGTCTACATGCCAAACAAAGGTCTAGCTGCTTCAGAGTTGATTCGAGAATTTGAGGAGAGGTATAGTCAGCTTGATGCCATTGAACAAAGAGCATTGGATGTTGAAAAAGTTGAGCTTTTCTTGCAAGCTGCAGATCCTGCTCTTCAAGAAGAATTGGGTGAGCTTCTTGAGGATCGCACGAAGCCTATGGGTCTTAAAACAGATTGACAGGATGCTCAGGATGCAGTCTCGACTTTGACCAAGAGGAGGATATGGAAGACTCGTCTACAGAATGGTTCCATGACACCTACACCATCATCAGCTTCTATGCCTGCTTCTATCCCTGTTATTTCTTCTCCTCCTCAGCCAGTTTCTTGGCCTATGCCAGTGCCTACTGTTTCCACTCCACCTATTCCTCCCGTTCCACGACCGATGCCTACACCTTCTGCTCCAAAACCATCCGCTCCATCGGTGCCTACTTCTCTTGATGACATAATCAAAGGCATAACAGATTTGACACTGGAGTCAGTCAAAGTGGAGTTGGTGGGAAAATTGAAAGAGCAGTTTGCTTCGACTGCGCCTACTACTTCTTCTAGTGCTCCTACTGCACCTAGGAGTGCTCCTAGTGCACCTAGGAGAGATCGGAGATGTATTTGGTGCGATAGTACAGACCATCAGCATTGCAGGGATTGTGAATCTTTTCAGGATGCAAGGAGGAAGAATTTGGTATATTGGGGGCAAGATGGTAAGATTTGGTTTACTGAGACAGGAGCTCCACTTGCTACCAACTTTGGTAAAGGTGGAATGAAGAAGTTAGTGGATGACATGGCTGCGCGTACTTCTTATGTGACAGCTAGAGGTGATGCTTCTGCATATGGAGTCCAAATTGAAAAGGGATCAGAGACTCAGTCAGTACTATGGACTTATGCTATGGAGACTGCAAACAAGGGGAAAATTTAGCAAACTGTTTTGACTAGTGCAAGCTCTAGCATCAGATCAGAGACAGGTTGGACTCGCCTGTTGACAGGTACTCTATTTATGCTTATTTGGCTAAGTCTCAGGGAGCAGATGCACTTGTTGAGGAAAAGCGTAAGAGGGATGAAGAAAATCCAAGTGTAGCTAAGAAGACTAGAGGGGGTGAGTTTGTTACTCCACCTACTGCATGATCGTCTTCAAGACCAGGGCCAGATCGACAGATGGAAGATGCTCAAAAGAGAGAAAAGAGGCAAGAGCCTAGAGAGAGAAAGCAGCCAGGGTTTAGATTGATGTCCGATATTGAGATATCTACAGACATGAAGAAAATATTTAATGACAAGATACTTGGCAGTGAGGTGACTTTCACTATCTCTGAGATTTTGGGCATCTCAAAAAGAGAGTTTCAGGATCAGTTTCAGGAGGTTTTGAAGAGGAAAAGACATGCATTGTCTACCACTGATACACAGGGAGTTTTGATTGGGGAGTTGGATGAGGATGAGGATGAGGTTATGGTTGAAAATGCTTCTGTTTTTCCGTAGGTAGAGAAGAGGGTTCAGCCTATGCATTATGCTGAAATTGATGAGCCTGTCTTGATACCGCGTAGTCACTTTTCGCGGAGCCATTGGGCTAGGGCAACTACAGAGACGATGGTAAAGACTGGAGAAAAACAGGTGCCTTATGTTGCATTGGTGGATCATGGTTCAGAGATTAATCTCATAGTTCATGGAGTTTATGAGAGTAACAGATGGCCTATGGATGTAGAGCATGGGTGGCGTATGAGAGCCGCCAATAACACTGCAGGTGATTTGTATGCTGCCTGTCCTAATGTCAGGGTTTCTATTGGTGATGTAGAGGAGGATTTTCATTTCTTTGTGCAGGATTCATGTTCTTATCCCATAATTCTTGGACAGCCATTCATCACAGAGATGCGCATGGAAACAAAGGTAATGGATGATGGTTCTGCTTATGCACGAATTCGCAGTAAAGATGGTATGAGAGCAGTTCAGTTTATGACTGTGTGTGTGAACCATGTTAGAAACAAGGATACTCTCAGAGATGCACCTTTGCCCACTGTGAGGGATTCGGGTTTTCATTAGGTACCGCCGTTTCTCGAGACGACGGTGGTACAGAGCAGAGGAGATTGGAGTTCTCGCCTCTTGGCAGCAGTGTTTTCTCCTCCGGTTTTGTTGGGATTTCAGCAAATAGTTCGATGAGTTATTTGAAGTTTTCTAGGTTGTCTAGAGCTGCCAGGCAGTACATATGTAGGAAGGAGAAAAAATTGAAAAATGCAAGAATTTTGGAGGATGATGAGCACATAGATGGGATGTATGACAGTATGATTTGTGCAGATACAATGGAAGAGATGAAAGATATGCTGAAAATTGATATGCAGAGTTGTTACAGTAATGTATTAGTGCAGTCCCTGGACATGTATCATGAAATTGCAGATTTTGTGTCACAGATTGAGTCAGAGGCTGAGGTAACTCAGCAAAGAGTGTTGAGTGCTGAAGAAATTCAGCAAACAGAGTTTCCAGCTGGTTATGATCAGCTTTCAGAGACACAGAGGGCTGAAAACTTTCAGCCAACAGAGTTTACAACTGAAATATTTTAGCATCCAGAGTTTAGGGCTGTTCCTATGCAGTCCATAGAGCAGAGGGCTGAGGATATTCAGCCATTGGAGTGTAGAATTGCTGATTTACAGCAAGATTTGAGTAATGCAAAAGAGCATAATGAAGCCAGGGTTGACACGAAATACAAAACTGTGGATAAGAAGGTGAAGCCGGTAGCTGTAACGCTTCTACCTGACAGTGATTAGCAAATAGAGAGGGCTGCTAAACAGCAAATTTTGAGGAATCCGGAGTATATTGGTCATAAATTTTCAGCAGAGACTCTTGCTGAATTGAAAATTGGAAATGGTGATTTTTTGTTACCCATAGAGAAGCAATGCTTTCAGGAGATGCTTGAGCGACATGGAAGGGGATTTGCTTTTTTCCCACATGAGATTGGATGTGTGAATCTTGATATTGTTACTCCTATGGTGATCTTTACTATTCCTCATATTCCATGGAATCTCTGACCTATTCCAGTGCCTAAAGCACACCTGCCAAAGCTAATCGACTTATTGAATGAGAAAATCAGGATGGGAATTCTTGAGCCTTCATCTGCACCATACTCAAACAGGTGGTTTACAGTTCCAAAGAAGAATGGTACTCTCCGATTTATTCAGGACATGCAGCCCCAGTGAACAGAGTTACTATCAGGAATGTTGGTATAGGTCCAGTTGTGGATGAGTTTGCAAAAGCATTTGCTGGACGTGCCATCTATTCTTTAGGTGATTTGTATTCAGGATATGATCAGTTTCAGCTGGCTTTGGAAAGCAGGGACATAACCACCATGAGAACTCCTATTGGGCTTGTCAGGATGTGTACCTTGCCTCAAGGTGCCACTAATTCTGTTGCGCATATGATGAATGCCATGCATAAGGTCCTACGAGATTACATACCTCAGGTTACTATGCCTTTCTTGGATGATGTGCCCATTAAGGGGTGTGCAGAAGAAGAGAAAAATGAGAGTCTAAATGAGCAGGGATGCAGATCCTTTGTGGCTGATCATATTTCAGCATGTGAGAAGATTTTGGCCAGGTTAGAAGAAGTGAACTTGACACTTTCAGGACAAAAATCTGTTTTTGGAGTGAATGAGGTTGTCAATGTTGGACATATGTGTGGATATTATGGCAGGAAACCCTCACCTGATAAGGTGAATGCTATAGGCAAGATTGCAGAGTATTGTTCTATCACTTCAAAGGTACGGAGATTCATTGGAGCTTGTGTGTTTTATATGATTTGGATACCTCATTTTGCACACATAGCAGATTGTTTATATCAGCTGCTTCGAAAGGGGTAGAAATTCTATTGGGATGAGAGCCACACTAGAGCCATGCGGAAATTGAAGAAGTTATTGTAGAATGCTCCTACTCTCAGGAAAGCTGATTATAATTGTGGAAGGCCTATTGTATTGACAGTTGACACTAGTCCAATTGGCATAGGTTGGGTTGTGGGTCAAGATGATGTAGATGGAAATAGGTATGCTATTCGGTTTGGGGCGAAAGTCCTAAACGAGAGACAGAGGAGATATCCGCAAATCAAGAGGGAGCTACTGAGGATTGTTACGGCTCTCAAATGTGACAAGGAGTACTTTATTGGAGCTTCAGTTATGGTAGAGACAAGTTGTTTTAGTTGTCTAATTACCTACCACATTTAGTTGGACATGCATCAAGTAGCTTCCTTAATTAACCCGTTAGGAACTGGTTCCTTCACGTATTCTCAACACTTGACATAGCAAAGCAGTGTCAAACAAGTTCCTTTTCAACAGATTATCATATTTATCTTTGGAATACATTTATAAAGTCCAGCCCGTTGTCGTATTGCTGCGCATTTGAGGTGTGAAATCCACCCAAAAGTTGTGTGTGGGAGTTGATATTTTGTACATACTTAGTTCTTATGTTTGCATCTTTATCCTACATGGTAATATAGTAAGGAGGGGTTAGAAAAAGATCTTTTTTGTTGGCAGCACATTGGTTTGTATGTATGCCATGTGTGGTTTATTTGCAGAAGCAGAGGCTACTTTCAAAGAGTTGCATCACCATGATACAGTGTCTTGGAACGCAATGCTTTTAGCCTGTGTAGATCATAACAAAGTAGAAAAGGTCTTACAGTTTTACAAGCAAATGGAGGCTGAAGAGCAAATTCTCTGGATATTGGTCGTATATTACATTATGATGCTGTGGAAGCTTACTAGAAGCAGAACATGTGTTTGTAGAATAAACTGGTCATGATGAGGTGTCATGGATAGCATTGCTTTCAGTATATGTTGAGCAGGGTAAATGTAACAATGATTTAAAATTGTACAAGCAAATGCAAGAGGAAAGGGTTTGGCTAGCTCAGCTGGAGTTAATGATTGTTCCTACTCATCAAGCATGTGGCCTCCTTGTGAATTCAGATGAGGCCTCGATGAAGCCCCTATTTAAGGAAAACAATCAAGCCAAATTATGGCTTTAGGAATTGGTGAAGGATTGCATTGATGATACTTTAAGAAAAGGTTGGAAAAGAGGATAAAAGCAAACAGGCTGAAAAAGGCGGCATAGTGTGTTCAAATTAGAAAAAAAAAAACAAACGACATATGGGGAAGAGGAGGCGTGAGATAATGGGGAATCTACCAGGAGAGAGCAGAAAAGCAAGGGGGAAGGAAAAGAAATCAGGGCAAGCTTAGGGAAGACAAGAAAAAGGGAGGATGATCAAGAACAGAGAACGTGGAAGAAAACGAGAAGGAATGAAGGAGGATAGGAGGCCATCGCACTGTACTGGAAGGAGGACATCATCACGTGTCTTATGTTGGGTGGCAGGGCAATGATCCCTCAACTGATTTCAGGGGTGGAGGATTTGTCTCTCTTGAAAATCTACTATTCTTTGCGAAGAGATTCCCTCTAAACCCACCTCTTGGACAGGGTCAAGCTTTTTAAGGATACTTGCTGCTGTTGAGGTTGTTACACGATCTGCTTTGTCGCTTGGCAACATGCTATTGTGTGGTTGTGCCCATCAGAAAGGACATGGAGATAAATTTCTGACCTTGGATCTCACACCTGTGCAAGAAGAGAGACTTTGCAGACTACAGTTGCGCTTAGAAGTAACTTTTGATGGTACACGACCAGATCATCAGGAGGCTCTGAAGGCATTATGGCAAAGAAGAGGGATCAACGCAGATTCTGAGGCAGAGGATCAATTTTCGGAGCATTTGACTTAGTGGAGCTATGCAGTTGCATTCCCTGAGTTGGCTTTAGTTCTTCTCATAGGATTACGCTGGTTTTTTGAAGCAAACAAAGGTGGATCGTTTCTGTGGGCAATTAAAGTAATTGGAAGTGAAGCGGGTTGACTTGAGTCGCTATCAAAGTTTTCTGTCAGCGTAAGGCAGAAAGCAGCCCAGAAACGGACTGGTTGTTGCATTGGGAGAGAAGTTTTTAGAAAGAAAAAGCGATGCGGATGTTGTGGTTAGAAGAGCTCGAAGGTTCAGTCTCACTGCTACGACTGAGAAAGAGCAATAACAGAGGGAAAGAGCTGGAGTTTTATCGGAGGATACTGCAGTAATTGATGAATGAAAGTATTAAGGAGCTCTTCGATATTGGAAGGTCTTCGGAGATTACAATGAATCATCAACGAATAGCTCTGAACGGGGTGACAAAGGCGAGAAGAACGACTGAAGAAGGAGATGGAAACTTCTGATTGTTCTGGCAAAGACTGGAAAACTGTGCATCATCCATACTGGAGATGGTCGAGTAGTGTGGTCTCTCTTGTTCCCTTCATTTCAAAGCTCTGAACTCAGCTACTGTTGAGAATGGGACTCCTCTATTTTTCAGTGGATTACAAGCCATTGCAAAGAAGCCATTCTTTCAAATCTCTTCCCACATACTACATACAGTACCAGGATTTCAACAATCTACATTGTATAGTGTGACAATTACTATGTCACAATTCCAGAGATGTTCATTGTGAATACAGATGTTAAACTACCCATTCCATGTTGGACAGCAGCATGATCTTTTATTTTTCATGATGCATTTACAGGCCTATGGGACAGACTCCAACTGGGTGAAGATCTCTGTAACTGAATCATCTTTATCATCATAATGATCAGAACTGAATCATCATTATAATCACAATGATCAGGATATTCTTCTTGGTGTTCCTGTAAGAGCAATCAATTTGGTATTGATAGTAAGGCTGGAGATACAGATACTACAGTCTTATGGCCAGATTAAGCATAAGCTTTAGTTTAACCCAACAGTTATGGAAAAATCTAGAGCTCACAAAAAATTGATGGAAGCTACTTGACCGTTTACAATGCAACCATTATATAAAACGAGTTTGGAGCATCATGAAGATTGGGGTGATAACAAATTTGATTCTGTTCTGAGTAACAGAATTTCAGATTATCTTTATTGAATATATTCTGAAATTGCCTTGTGGTTATTAGAAATTACATGATTCAAAGTTGAAGGCCAGTTTGATGGTAACTCTGATATTGGATGATTCATTTGTTTGATCTTCCATCTTGAATTTTATCAAGGTCTTCTATAGACATGACTCTGCTTTTGCAAATCCTTCGACACCGTAGACTTATCCATAACAATAATATCGACTTTGTAATGATAGTCATTAGTTATTCTAGATTCGTTACTTTGTAATGCACAGAAGCAACTTGCTAAAACTGCATAGACATCTTTCGTTCATTCCATTGAAAAATACAAGTGACCAATCTTCAATCGTGAGTTATTTCTTTTAAAAGTAGCCAATGTACTTCATTCTCATCAAACTAGGTGGATTTGACAAGCATAAGTGCATCTTAATTCCATGAATTGACTATGCATGATTGCAATACTTTGACATAAATCAAGAAATAGGAAGAAAACCTAGACTTGTGGGTTCGGTGAAATGTCCACATGAATATTAGGAGATGATCCTCCTGCGGTTGCACCTTGTGCATTTTTAGGGGCCATCATGAATTTGACCTTCTTGCCTTAGCCGCAGCCTTATGATCTTGGCCCGTCTCCCTCGTACACGCAATTCCCTTTGAGGTATGGCTTCCTTGTCAGAAGTGCCAACTTGCGGGATTGGGCTTTGGAAGGCCTTGGGGTTCGGAGCTTGGGCCTTCTTTCTTTCGGAAAAGAGGGATTTGCGAGAGGGTTCTTGCAAAAGCCTTGCGGAAATGAAGGCTTGAGAGATTCTTCTCCTTGAAATTCCGGCTAGGAATGGTTTTATGGGCTTTGCGGAAATGGGGACTTTTGAAATTCTCCTTCCTTTCATAGAAGTTCCAGGGAAAAAGATCTTTGTGGAGAGGGAATGTGGAGGAAAAATTAGAGATGGGTTTATGGGGGAATTCGAGTGGGAAGGGTTTAGAGAAACCCCTCTTCTTCAAAGCCGGGATGGGCTTATTTGAGGATCTAATGGGGAAGCCTTATAGGCTTCCTCCTCGAAGCTCGGAGGGAAGAAAAGTTGTCTTTTAGAGGGTTCAATGGGAAGGTCCCTTAAACCCGGCAAGGAGATTGGGCTTGTGATGGATGCAATGGGAGGGATTTAAAACAAATCGGGGTAATATGGACTTGTGTGGGGAATCCACGGGAAGGGCCTTTAAATCCGGAGATAAAGATTGCTTGTGGTGGATGCAATGGGAGGCTTTAAATCCGGCGGGTAGAGTGGACTTAAGGAGATCAAATAGAATGGGGGTTTAAAACCCGGGGTTAAAATTTTCTTATGGGAATGCAATGGGAAAGGGGGCTTAGAGAGCCCTCTTAGAAGCTTCTGGGCAGCTGAACCCATGTGGAAAAGGGGGGGGAATTAGTAGACGTCATGGAGGGTGGTGTAAAGACGGCGTCGAATGGCCAATGACGGCCCGCACGGCAGCTGGCGGCTCCCTCTTCTCCTCGTGGTGCAGATTCCTCAACTCTCCCCTCTTTCACCCCTACAATGGAAGCTCCCACAGTCAGGTCGTGGCCTCCTTCTCTCCAACTGAAATGACAACGTTATATCTCTCCTTTCTCTCCACCTTCCCTCTTAGAGGGTGTTTATATAGGACAAGGGGGGGGGAGGGTTCCCTCCCCTACGTGGCCCCCTGCATGCTATCTTCCCTTCCACCTCCTCAATTTCCCATTATCCCCTTCCCTCAGCCACGCTTCGGCTGGGGGAAGATAAATAATTAAAAAATTGCAATAAACCTCATTATCCTCTTGACCTCCCCCCAAGAGGGAGTTCACCTACGGTTATGCGGGGTTTTAAACCTCGGTCCCGTTTTGCCAATGGAGAGTCATGATACCTCGTGTATAGTTTAAAGATTGTACCGTCGGTAACTCCAATGCCGGAATTGACCTTTGCATGAGTTTCACACGGGTTGTGGAAAGTCGGACTAGTAATATTTTTTTAACGAAAATATTACATTCTCTCCCCCTTGGAGGAATCGAGATGTCCTCATCTCGAGATGAACTGGGGATATTGTTGGTTGAGAGTGCTTTCATCCATCCAAGTGGCATCCTCCCCGAGATAATCTTTCCACTGGATGAGGTATTCTCTCAAGGTTCTGGATCTCAGTTGTCTCTCCCTAACATCTAAGATCCTATCAGGCGGTAGCTCAAGGACTTCTTGGTGCGCAGATTGGACGCAGATAGCTCACGTGGTGAATCCCGGAAGGTCCCCAAGAACAAAGAACTCTACCTTTTTGCACAAAAACCCATGTAAAAGCAAGCACGACAAGAGGCAAGAGACAAATTGGGTTCAATCTCCCCCATGCCTTGTGTGAGCGCTTCACAAAGCATGTATTTTATGTATATTTCCAATCTTCATACTCAATAATAGCCCAATTACAAAAATATGACAAGCTTTTAGCTTTTGAGTTTGCTTTCTACAAAAATAGTAAAATAAAGCTAATGGACGGTGCCCATAGTGTCTGGCACGCCCAATCTCAATGTCCAAATAGAAATAACATATCCAGGCGCATAAGCGCATACAAAATAATAATAAATAATCGATGTCTCAATAGACATAACAAAATATAGGCGTGGTGCCTATCAAAATCTAGTCCAAGAGTCGAAAACCCGCTAGACTCCAATGCTTTCCTCCGCCACTGCTGCTATCTCTACACATCAACTGAAGCATTCACAATTGTTAGTAAAATAACACAATTAAACCGACAAAAGTGAATACCTAGCAGTCTTCAGCTACATAAATAAATCAACTGGTTAGAAATAAATCCTAACCTTAATTTATTACGAGTGCGCACTCTAAACTCATAAACGTTTATTAATTTAATATGCATTTTGCGGAATCACCCGCTATGGAATCACCCATGTACACACTAAATTAATGAAACGCCCGAAAAGGACAGGCGTCCCCATCAACTTCTCGCACAAAGAATCCTCTTTGCGTATGAGCCCCGGTCATCTAAGTTTATGGAATCCACCGTAAAACCTCACGGAATCCACCGTGGAATATGCCTCCTGGCATCATACCCCCGGGGTGGGATAGCAATTGACCTCAATTGCTATTAGCTCAATGTGGAGCTAACAGAGTGGGGAAAGCATTTAAGTCTCTAGCGTGCATCCATTGTGCTTCCTCTACAGGATGGTTCTTAAATTTCACTAGATATCTAGAATACCTTCGGCCAGTTCTAGTGGTCATGTAGTCAGTGTCTATGATGGCTTCTGGTTCAAGTATTTCAGTCTCTTCTTCTAGTAAAGGTGGGTTTTCATAGACAGGGTGGATAGGTATTTGGCCTCTAAATGGTCTCAATAAACTAATATGAAATGTATTATGAATTTTCCAATGAGATGGCGATTCTAATTTGAAAGCATTGTCATTAATCTTATGAATGATTCTAAATGGTCCGTAGAATCTAGGAGCTAGTTTGACAACTGGATGTCTATCTACACTTTGCAGTCTACGCTTTTCTATTCTAAGCCAAACATAATCATCAACTTTGAAATTCATGGCTTGTCTTTTCTTGTTGGCTTGTTTGGTATATGATTGTTGGGCTTTAGCAATCATATCCTTTACCTCATCAAAAATAGTGTTATGCATAACAGCAATATCATCAGCACTCTGTATTCTATTAGACAAGGATGCAACAGGTGTAGATAATCTATATCCATAAATAACTTCAAAAGGTGCTTTCTTTGTAGATGTGTGCGGTGTATTGTTATATGCAAACTGTAATAAATGTAAATGAGTATCCCATGTTTGAGGTTTAGAGATAGTGTATGCACGTAAAAGATCTAGAATGGTGCTATTTGTGGCTTCTGTTTGTCCATTCGTTTCTGGATGAAATGCAGATGAGAAATCAATCTTTGTGCCTAGATTTGCAAACAGTGTAATCCAAAAATTATTACAAAATCTAGAATCTCTATCTGAAATAATCACTTTCGGCAATCCATGGTTAGTAAAAACAGTTTTCAAAAATAACTGTGCTGCTTGTGATGCTGTTAAAGTTTTCTTACATGCAATAAAATATGCTTGCTTACTAAATCTATCTACAATTGTCCAAATCATGTCATGGTTAGATTTAGTATTTGGTAAACCAGTAATGAAATCCATAGATATATGTTCCCAAGGTTTAGATGGAATAGATAAAGGCATTAATAGTCCATACTGTTTACCATGATGTCTCTTTATTCTTTGACAAATCAAACATTCAGAAACAAAATTAGATACATCTGCATCCATATGCGGCCAATAAAAATCTTCAGTTAACATGCGTAATGTAGAAATGATACCTCTATGACCTTGATATGGGGGACAATGAATTTCATTCAAAACAAAAGATCGGAATGGAATAGTAACACACAGTCTCTTTTCAAAGAACATGAATCCATCATTATATGACAATGAATCAACAGGAATGAAATTATTTTGAACTAATTTTTGCCAATCAGAATGAAAAGTAATATCCTGGTGATATGTGTCTTTCATGGCAATCAAAGAATCAAAAGATATGATAGAAATGTTATGAACTGCAGGTCTTCTACTTAATGCATCAGCAACTACATTTTCTTTTCCAGGTTGGTATTGAATGATAGGATGGAAACTTTGAATGAACGAAGCCCATTTGATATGACGGTCAGAAATTTGGGGTTGGCTAAGTAGATGTCTAATGCTTTGCTGGTCGGTCTTTATCATGAATTCTGAACCCATTAAATAATGCTTCCATTGTTTTAATGCTTGGACAACTGCTAAGAGTTCCTTGTCATAAGTGGAATATTTAAGCTCATAGGGTTTCAGTTTAGAACTAGAATATGCTATTGGATGGTTGTCTTGCATTAGCACGGCTCCTATTCCTGATCCGCTAGCATCGGTCACAACTAAAAAGAATGGTCTGTTAAAGTCAGGCAATTGTAGAACAGGGGCATTGGTTAATGCACGTTTGAGTAAGTCAAAGGATTTCTGCTGGTTTTCAGTCCATTGATAAACAATGCCTTTCTTAAGAAGTTTGGTCAATGGTAAAGCAAGTAATGAAAAATTACGTACAAACTTCCTATAGAAACTAGCAAGACCAAGGAATGAGCATAATTCATGTACATTTTTAGGAACAGGCCAATGCAATATTGCATCAATTTTCTTAGGATCAACTTTTATTCCTTCTTTTGATACAATATGACCTAGATATTCTATTTCTGTCTTAAAGAATTCACTCTTGTCAGGATTTGCAAACAATTGATTTTCTTTTCAGTAATTGAAAAACTAATGATAAATGCTCATAATGCTCTTTTTCACTTTGACTGAACACTAAAATATCATCAAAGAAAACAATCACACAATATTGATATTTTAGAAAAATACGGTTCATCATTCTATTGAAAGTAGCAGGTGCATTAGTTAATCCGAATGGCATGACTAAGAATTCGTAATGGCCAAACTGTGTCCTGAATGCAGTCTTAAATATGTCGGATCTATCTAGCCTCACCTGATGATATCCAGACTTAAGGTCAATTTTACTAAATATAGAAGATCCTTGCAGTTTGTCCATAAGGTCATCAACTCTAGGTATAGGATACCTATTCTTTACAGTGATCTTGTTTGATGCTCGGTAGTCAATACACATCCGATAAGTATTATTCTTTTTCTTGACTAAGAGCACAGGTGCACCGAATGGAGAACTGCTAGGTCGAATTAAGCCTCTATTTAGTAGTTCTTCAACTTGACTCTGGATTTCTTTTTGCTCTATTTGATTGTGCCTATATGGGGCTTTGCAAGGTGGTTGTGTGCCAGGTATTAGGTCAATCTTATGGTCTTCTGGACGTGATGGAGGTAAACCTGGTGGTAGGTCTTCTGCAAAACAGTCCTTAAAATATGCGAGAAATTCCTTATGCTTAGGGTGCATATGAGTTTCTTTTGCGTGCAATTCATTCACCCAAATGAGATATGATTTAGTATTCTTGCGTAGTGCACGTTTTGCTTGAGTATGCGAAAGCAGTGGAAAAATATGAGATGCATGCATACCAAATAATGTAATAGATTTTCCTTGAAAATTTATATTCATTGTGTGTGTGGAATAATCTATATTGGGATTATGTTGGTGTCTCCATGGCATTCCTAGAATAATGTCGCTAGACTGTAATGGGACAACTAAGAAATTTCTTCTTTCAATATATGGACCAATTTGAATTTCTAAATCTTGAACTTCTTGTGTGCCATTGTACCTAGTGCCTAAAAATGCAGCTTTTATGCGATAGTGCGTAGGTACAGTATGCAGTTTCAATTCCTTTACCAATTTTGCTGAAATAAAGTCATGGGTACTACCGTCATCATGCAATATAGTTCTTTCTTTTCCATGGACCATACATTTCATAGTCAACAATGAATGTGAAGTAGGCATACCTGGTAAAGTGTCGGAAGTAGTAGTAGGATCATCTTCTTCTTCAGTGAAATCCGGCATATCCTCATGCTCGTCTTCGTCCATAGCTCCAAGGTAGTTGATATGTGCTGATGGCTTCTTTGAATGACAATTTGCTGTGAGATGCCCTGGCTGGTGACACTTGTAGCATACGATGGGCTTGGCTTTGGTCACATTATTTTCAATGGCTGGGAGTCTGGGTATATTTGGATTTGCTTGTGGAATAGGCTTAGGATTTGGATTGACAGTGGATGGTAATGCAGGTGGTTTAGGCCAATTCTTGCGGAAAGATGGTGATGAGAAACGACCTGGATTAAACCTTCTGAAATTGGAATTGAATTGTTTAGATCCATAATTACCGTTTGCTTGGAATGGATGTGGTCGTCGATCTCTTCCGTGTAACTTATCTTTAGTGTCGTGGGCTAAGGAGATGGCGTCTTCAAGGGTAGCAGGCTTGAACATGTTCACTTCAGCGTAGTAATGTCCAAGAAGTCCAGACATATACTTCCGCTTATGTGTCGTCTCTGGTACATCTTCAAGCATGCGTAGCTGTAGGAGTGCATTCCAAAAACGCTCTGTATACTGTGGAATAGGCTCACGATCGCGCTGTTGAAGTAAATCCCATTGCTTGATAGCCTTCTCATGAAATTGCGGTGGTAGGAAATTTTGCATGAACTTCTTCTTGAAATCTTCCCATGTAGCAGGACATTCTATGCTCTTGCGGACTACAGTCCACCAAAGTGATGCTCTGTCTATCAGATGATTAGTAACACACTTGATTTTATCTTTCTCGGGATAAGTTTCCTCATGGAAATAGTCATCAAACTGACTAATGAATGATAAAACAGTCTTTCCTTCTCTTATGCCATTGAAAGTGCGAAACTTGAAACTTCGTTTACTTATCTTGGATTCCTTGTGAATGGTTTGTGCTTCAAGAGTGGCGTTGATGGTACGGCGAATCAAATCTTCAGCTTGAGGTTCTTCTTTGTCAGTGGACGCTCCTTGGAGCTTTGTCAATTGTGCTTGCAAGGCTTGCCTAGCTCTTCGCTCTTCTTCCAATTGCAGCATGATAAGATCCAGCTTTTGTTCCATGGTAGGCTCGGGTAGATCGTCTTCAGCCATAGGATCATCCATATGTGGGGTAGTCATCCTGTAAAACTCAACAAACCTTTCTCACTCAAAATTAGTTAGCGGGATGAGCGTAGCTCAAATTTGGGGTTACAAGGCTATGTATTTTTGGGTATTTTCTTCTTCAATTTTCAGAAATTCTGCAATATTTCTGTCTCCGTTTGCTGAAAGTACTTCAACGAACCTGTAGATAGGTAGAACAGCTTGCTGCGAACAACTTTCCAGTTCAGAGTTTTTGCATACGAACGAGTCTTCTATGAGTTTTAAGCACTAGTCAGTTCTGATTTAGTCTGACTTGCAGAGTTGCAGACTTAACAGACTTGCAGAGTTGTTGACTTGTTGGACTTAGGCCGACTTGCAGAACTTGCAGAACTTGATTACTGTCGACTTGCGGAACTTGACTTTAGGAGTGCGAGACCCGGAGTATATCGACTTCTCTGCCCTGTGTGACTTGATAAGAGTTGAGTGACTTAAGCTTAATAGCTTAAGCTATGGAAGGAGGAAGTAATGGGCAGCAATGACGTCAATTTTCGTGGGGGGGGGCCGTTTTTGCCTGCGCGGAATTTTCGGGGGTACTTCCTGATATGACGACTCAAATTTGTGGAGTTTGAAGCCTTTTTAAAGCTTCTAAGCTTAAGATTAAGCCTTAATAGAATAATTAAGTTGGATTTGAGAAGAGCTTATCTCTGTAACTCCACGACTTGATGATGGAAGTGTTTGAGTGGTCCTCCGCCTGCAGAGCTTGGTCCTTCGCGATCTGACAGTGGAAACAGGGGTTCTTGATCGCCAGAAGTCTGCCTGTATCGACGGTTCGCGACGAGGTTGACTGTAGAGGCCGTTTGTTCCTGGAGCTCCGCCTTCGCCCGAGATTGGTAGCGATTGGAAGCTCTTGATCTCTGCTCTGCTTTGATACCACTGGTGCGCAGATCGGACGCAGATAGCTCACGTGGTGAATCCCGGAAGGTCCCCAAGAACAAAGAACTCTACCTTTTTGCACAAAAACCCATGTAAAAGCAAGCATGACAAGAGGCAAGAGACAAATTGGGTTCAATCTCCCCCATGCCTTGTGTGAGCGCTTCACAAAGCATGTATTTTATGTATATTTCCAATGTTCATGCTCAATAATAGCCCAATTACAAAAATATGACAAGCTTTTAGCTTTTGAGTTTGCTTTCTACAAAAATAGTAAAATAAAGCTAATGGACGGTGCCCATAGTGTCTGGCACGCCCAATCTCAATGTCCAAATAGAAATAACATATCCAGGCGCATAAGCGCATACAAAATAATAATAAATAATCGATGTCTCAATAGACATAACAAAATATAGGCGTGGCGCCTATCAAAATCTAGTCCAAGAGTCAAAAACCCGCTAGACTCCAATGCTTTCCTCCGCCACTGCTGCTATCTCTACACATCAACTGAAGCATTCACAATCGTTAGTAAAATAACACAATTAAACCGACAAAAGTGAATACCTAGCAGTCTTCAGCTACATAAATAAATCAACTGGTTAGAAATAAATCCTAACCTTAATTTATTACGAGTGCGCACTCTAAACTCATAAACGTTTATTAATTTAATATGCATTTTGCGGAATCACCCGCTGATGGACCTAAAAACGGGCCGGCACTGGCTCATGCACTAGCCGGACCTCGTCACTACGCACAAGACAACCCCTCGGCCTCGCGGCCAGGAGCGTCTATCAAAATCTCTGCCTTCCTACACATTGCGTTTGTAATACGTTGTAGTCCAACTGATCCTAACCCAATATTACTCCTCAGAGGGAGTCCCTTTCACATAGCCAAAAGGCTCGAATCACATACACATGGGGTTCCTCCTACGGCTAAATGCCGTCAACCCTCTGCGACTCTCTTACACCTTGGGGATTGGCCCCTCGATGCGTCGCTTAACATTTAGAAATTTCGCACAAACGTCGCTCAAGGTACCAAATAAACGTGTCCAGGAATGTACCATTGTCCTTACTTGACTTCCCCTTTTGGATCCCACGACTAGCCTACAGCATGGGTATCTCACTGCCTCTCAACGTAGGTCATATCCAAAACCAATTGCAATGCATGTCCAGGAGCTGATCACTGATACTTTTAATTTCCTCTAAATGATCATGCCAAGAGGTGGATGCCTAGTGCTCAAACATTTAGCAAACCAGTATCGTGCACAAGTGCAAATCATTCTTTCATGCTTTTCTTTCTAACCGCTTTGTGCTTCGTTGCATGGGCTTAGCACCGAGGTGATCCTCGTGCTACTAAGCTCTTAATCTTAATTATCACCCGTCCTAAATGCTATGCATAGAAATCAGCAACTTTCCCATCACTTCACACGGCATTTAGACATATTTCAACTTCTCTACCCTTCCCCGTTTTAGTATTGCATCGTTGGATAGATTTATAGGGTATTTCACCATCATTTTATGTAGAAAAAAACAAAAAAAAAACACACTAGAACAAGAAGGCGGGGTTGAACTGAGGCAAACCCTCATGCTTCAATCCCCACACACATTCACCAACATTATTCTTATTTATCCTTATTTTTCGGACCCCAAAATGTATTTTTCCCCTATTTTTCATGGTTTTTTCCTATTTTCCCTTATTTTCCTGCATTATTTAATTGCTGGAAATTCAAAACAGGTTATGGGCTATGGCCCTTAGTTCCTTCTTGCAGAAAAATGAAAGTTTAGTTGATGTTCCTATCCATTTTTCCATTTTCATGCCAAAAACCCTCATTTTCCCTTGTTTTTCATGTTTTACGTGTTTTAACATATTATTTTGAACCGCAAAATGCATATTTTTTCTGATTTTTTGATCATGACCAGCAAGAACTCATAGAAAACAGTATCATGAACAATTATTATCCCACATGAACACCATTTCATCCATCAAAAGCCATAAAAACTCAAATTTCCTTTGAAAATTTTAAATTACCGCTTATTTGCGTGTTTCGGGTTTTGTGTCCATGGCTGTAGATTTGGAAAACAGCAGCACTTCATGTCCAGCAACATCACAAATCACCATTCTCAGCCCGTGTAGCAATCCGATCCATGCCGGACAAGTCTCCATCATTCTTTCTTCTTCCTTCTTCTTCCCACATGAACTTGCCTTTAGAAGAGAGAGAGAGAGGAGAGAGAAAGACTGAAATCAGAATTCTCCAAAGAGGGCATCATTGCGCGAGCGAAGGGCGGCGATAGAGTCAGGATACAGAGGGGAATGAGGGGCAATGATGATTGGGGGGGGTTGCATTGAGGCTGGAGATGGCATGATCAACCATGAAGCGCATTTTTCGGCGCCTGTTCCTCACGCTTCCTCTCCACGATTTCATGCATCTTCATTCTCCAAAGTTTCATGTTACATTTAAATTTGGGCTCCCAAGGGTCACTTGCCCATTTTGGCCAAATTTTGTCCACCCCTTCGCATCTTGACCGGTTTCTTGGCCATTTCCCCGTCCGGACTCGGAATCGAGCTCTGAAAAATCCTGGGCGTCCGGCTTAGCATCCCGCATTGGCCAGTAGCTTGTGTCAACCCGCACGACTATCTGAAAAATTATGAAAAATCAACAAGTGTCGCTCGGGCGCCTTTAAAGCACTTTGGCGCTTAAAATCGTCCTAGATCGAGCCGCCGCCTTTGACAGTGAATATTTTTCCCTTGATATTCATAATTTTTAGCTATTTTTAAGCACTTCCCGTCACCTAAATTCCGCTCTCATTGGCGACCACGGGATAGGGCGACTCAGCCCGTCGAATCCACGAACACATCTGCACATAAACAACCAAAGAAGCATCAAACTGATACAAAACAATTATCATCATAAAACTCAGCACAATGCTCCCCCTACCCCTGGCAGAACCAAGGCATACCATCCACAAGGAGTAGGCCTAGCATCATCTAATAGAAGATCCGAAGTGAGTCACTAACCAACTGCTCCAACACAGCCAAACTAAAAAGAACTGCCAAAGAGGTTGCCCTAAGTGGTAGTCTGAACTACTGACCAACTAAAGACAACACAACTAGGAGCTCCTACAAGGCGAGGACTCCTATAGCCTGATCAAAGAATATTTTCTTTCAGTACATTTCTTCTTTGAGGATTTTTATTGGATGAACAGACTTGGGCATGCAAAAAGGAGGGAGCTGAGCGTAGTGACCCAAGGAGATCAGGGCATCGGTCTTAGGACCTGTCTCGGCACCCAAGAACCTACCAAGCCCTCGCAAGGCGACACTTAATCCTTTTCTAACGCTCACTTTTATTTTCGCTCCAACCTTCCTTGTTTTTGGTATTAGTTATTCAGCAAGAAGCCACCCCTAGGGAGACAAGGTATCGGCCCCGGGTCTGACTCGTCCCCAGGAACCTACCAGGCCTTCGCAAGGCAATGATCAACTGCTTATATATTTTTTTATTTCATTTCTTTTCTTTGATAGGGGTTAGAACCCCTTTTTACACACCTTCGTATTCATATTCATCTTTTAGGATATTCAGGATTTCTTGGCATCATTATTATTATCTTCTGGCAGGCTTCTCTAACTGCCTCACTACTAACAAGAACTCCTAGAACGGCTGCCTAGCAGGTTAGCAGAACAGGGCCACTAGGACTTCCTTCGCAAACAGGTCTTTCAATGTCTAACAATGTTGTTGCAGGAGGCAATGACTACTCCAACCTCCCTCAAACATACTTAGCCTAAACTTGGGACTTCATGCCTTGGTTGCCGGTCCCCAACAAAAATAGATCCCCTCGACAAGTACAAATACACATATAACAGGAAAGAAAGGTACTCGTAAAGGAGAGATATCACCTGGATTGGCCACAAGAAGCTTCCATCGCAGCAAAGGCTCCTCCAGGCTCCATCAAATTCCACGAACCACGAAATCTGTCCAGCACAACACTAAAACAAAAACCCAATTAAACGCACCCGTACTAGACAGGGAAATGGCCCTCTTGGCCTAATGAAATCAGACATGACTTTGCTACAAAACTGTATTGGCCCTCTTGGCCTAATGAAATAATACTATACATAACATCCTCCTGGAAACAACTATGATAGACAGCAAAGCATACTATTCCCAGGGAAACAGGGCTTGTAGCCCTAAACTAGGTGCAGTAAATTATGACCTATCCCTCCTGCGTATATCGCAAGAGGTGTTCGCATCACATGTCGTCGAATCAGTCTGTGGGTCCGAGATAATAAAGGCAGATGAGTCTCGCTTACCCTCTGCATCACCCAAATCAACCATCGTCTGCCAAAGAGGGCATGTTCAGAAAGCATACCCCACAACCGACCAGGTCCTGTCTCACCATCAATAGATATATCGGGACAAGGGCCACAATTAAAGAAGAGGTCCTCTTCATACGCAAGATTAGCCAAAGAATCGGCAAACTGATTCCAATTCCGTGGAATCAGCTGAAAAGACACTCTATCAAATTCGTCTAGCAGGGCTATGGCAGTATGATGGTACATACAAAGGATGGGGTTTCGTACCATGTACGTCCCATTGAGTTGATTTAAAACCAACTGAGAGTCCCCTTTCACCAACAACTGGCGGATACCACCCTTCTTTGCAATATTCAAACCCATGATCAGGGCTTTGTATTCGGCCATATTATTAGTAAAATTCGCCCCGAGATAAGCAGCTAACTTCATGACAATGCATCGGCGGGGGTCTCGGATGACAACTCCTACACTTCCTTTTTTGCATACACCCCTGGACGCCCCATCAAAGTACAAGGTGTACGTCCATAAAGGGTTAACATATCCCGCCATCCTGAACTCTACTCGTAATTATGGTAATCGAAATTCAGCATATTCAACGGGTGGATTGTAGGCTCCATCCCTCCATCATCATTGAATTCAACAGGGATACTCGTCAAAAGTTGTAGGCAGTGATGGCAGAAGACCTTGATTTCCCAAATAAATGTCCCGCCTTCTTGCTCAATCACCTTGTATCCTTTGCTCCACCAAATGAGCTTCCCCTGATGATACCTCTGTTCTAAATATGGGTGTTCTAAATAAGGGATCAGATGACCCATCAACCTCTATCACGATTTCCTTGCAGATGTTTGATCGATCTTGCCTAGACCTGCAAGGCAGTCATAGCATTAGTGCAATCAGAAATAATAAGGTTTAATCTTATTAAGATTAACCTTATTTTTAAATTCTATCCCCTCAAGGTCAGCTAACAAAATTGTGGATTTATTCTTTCCTATCCTAACGATCCTATAGGGCCCATCCCATTTGGGCTCTAACTTGCCTGGGAATAATTCACGTCGTGCGTCATAATACAGAACAAGCTGTCCTTTCTTGAAGGTGTATTTCTTGGCTTTGAGGTCGTGTAGCTTCTTCATTCGGCACTTCGCCACTTCTTGGTGCAATAAGCTCTGCAACTTAAGCTCATCTAAATGTGCCAATGTCGTCAAGCGCTCAAAAAGTGCATCGTCATCGCTTAGAGAATGATTGATGGCAAACCGAATAGTCGGCAACTCAATCTCTAAAGGCAAGACACACTCCTCCCCATATACTAACTTGAACGGGGTATGGCCAGTGGCTCGTTTGAAAGTCGTATTATAAGCCCACACTGCCACGTATAACTTTTTATCCCAATCCCGTTTCTTTTCCGACACAATTTTGGACAGGATGCCTACAAGCTGCTTGTTGGTGCTTTCAACCTGACCATTGGCTTGCGGATTATATGGGGTTGTCTTGTTATGCTTGATGTTCCACAACTCTGTCAAACCTTTGATCACCTTATTCAGGAAATGGGTTCCGCGGTCCAACACTAATTCTTTCGGCGGACCAAACCGGCATATTATCTGCTCTAAAAGGAAACTAGCAGTTTCTTTAGCATCATCTTTCCTTGTTGCACGTGCTTCTGACCACTTTGTGAAGTAGTCAGCTGCTACAATGATGTAACGCTTTTGCGTAGTCGACGACGGAGTAATAGGACCCACAAAGTCTATTCCCCACTTCTCAAATGGAAGTATCGCCATGATAGGGGTGAGTGGTCGTTTCCTATTCTCTCGACTATCATGCCGTTGGCAAATATCGCATCTCTTAACATACGCAAACGCATCCTGGAAGATGGCAGGCCACCAATAACCTGCTCTTAAAGCCTTTTGTGCTGTGAGTCGTCCAGCAAAATGGCCACCGCAAGCAGAATCATGGCACTCTTCCAAAATGAAGGGCACCTCATTAGGCATCACACATCGGCGATAGATGTCATCAACCCCTTGCCGATATAATGTACCTGCGATCAAGGCAAACTTTAACGCTTGCTGCTTAATTTTCCTTTTCTCAGCCTTAGATAGTTCGGATCCCGCCTCTCCCGTTGATAAATAATACGTTATTGCAGCATACCAGGAGGGAATAGATGCCGTATCTATTTTAAATATCATCTCCATGTCACTACCTTCAGCCACAGATTCTTTCGGCTCCCCAAAGTCCACTAGACATTCCACGATGCCTTGCAACCTTGGTGGCTTACTCTTGATTTCATAATCAAATTCCTGCAAAGTGATCAACCACTTCGCTAAACGATCAGGCAGCTGTAACTTATTCATCAATAGTCGAAGTCCCTCCGCCTTCGTATAAAGCACGACTTTCTCATAGAGAATGTAATGCCTGAATTTCTTGGTCCCAAAGACCATCGCTAGACATAATTTCTCCATGTAGGTGTAATTGAGTTCGGATACCCCCAGCTTCCGACTAGCAAAAGCAATCGGGTGGTACCACTTCTCTTCCCAAATTTGGGCTAAACAGCAGCTGATACTATACATGGTGGCTGCTGAAAATATATAGAACACCTCACCTCTTTTAGGTGCTTTTAAAACGGGCGCTCTTGCTAGCTCTTGTTTCACGTCCTCGAATGCTACCTTACAAGGGTCACCCCAATCAAACGAACAGCTAAAGGACAATAAATTTGTAAGCGGCAACGTTCTTTCTGCTAAGGCGTTAATGAATCTACGGTAGTAACCAACCGAAGACAGAAAGCTATGAACTTCTTTCGGAGTGCGTGGTGGACCCATGGCAACTATAACTTTGACCTTCTCGGGGTCTGTCGCAATTCCTACCGAACTGACCACATGACCCAACAATAGCCCATAAGGTACTCCAAAAGCACACTTCCGTGGGTTTAGGGCGATGCAAAATTGTCTACAGCGCTCAAAGCATTTTCTCAAAATGATCAACTGCCTTTCTCTCACGGTGGCGGCCCCTAAGTCATCAATAAACACCCTCAACTCTTCAGGGGATATGTCACCGAATGTCTTATCGGCTGTTCGTTGCCACGAACCAGGCGCATTGCATAAACCAAAGGCCATCACATGGTACGCAAAAGTACCAAATACGGTAATGAAAGTTGTTTTCAACTTGTCCTCTTCTGCGATTGCCATTTGGTTATATCCTGCAAAGCAATCCATAAATGAATATATCTCCCTACCCACTAATTGATCCAAAATCTGGTCAATAAATGGCAATGGGTAGTAGTCCTTAACTGTCTGCTTATTCAGCTCCCTAAAGTCTACACATAAACGGATTTGATTATTCTTCTTCTTCCTAATCACAACTGGCGAACACCATTCCGTGTGTTGCACAGGAAAAATCAGACCCGCTTTTCGAAGCTTCTGTAACTCTTCAAGCAGCCCGTCCCTCAATTCGAAAGGCATACGCCTTACTTTCTGTCATACAGGACGACTGCCCTCTTTCAACGGAATTGTATGAACAGCAAGACTAGGAGGGATGCCTCTCAACTCATCATAACTCCAGGCAAAGATATCACGGAATTCCTGGATCAAGGCCACATAGTCCTCCCTTTCTGATGAACTGAGCATAGAACCTAATTTGATTGGCCGCGAATCATCAAGCGTACCAAGGTCTAGCTCGATAACATCTGCATCCCTTATACGATCTTGGGCCTCTATCGGCTCGTTCAAAGTGATCTGATAGATGTCCTCTGTGGTGGATCCCTCTTTGGACTCATCACTCGATGATGTCTCACTAGCAGATAAATCTTCTAATGTCTCCAATTCTGTAGAAGATAGAGGAGCTCTCTCACTCTGCGGGGACTCAGGATAAGCATCAACCACCACACGCTAGGCACCTCTGCCGAATATCAATCGACTGGCGGGTATATCTACTTGGCAGTCCGCTTGCAAGATCCAAGGTCGTCCAAGTAATACTTGATAACTTGGCCGCCCTGCAAAACGAATCACCCTAAAGTCCAACATGCATTCTACATTTGCAACAGTGACATGGACCTTAGTAATGCAGCCTTCCGGCTGTCTCAAACTGTCATCTGCCATTCTGAGAATTGTGGAAGTATCTTTCTGAATCGCAAGACCCAACCTTTCCATCAGTTCAGAACTCATAATGTTAACAGATGATCCCGTGTCGACAATGGCATAATCTACTAATATCCTATCGACATAGGCTGCAACCCTTGGGCAATGCTTCTCAGCATGCTCGAACCAGTCATCACCAACTCGCGCAATACCCAAAGGTTCTACGATATACCCGGTACGTAGGATCTTTCTAAATTCCTTGCGTACTCCTGGGGAAAGCTTAATAAGTTGTAAGAGGTTCACATCCGGCTTGACTTCACAAAGAGAGCTTGCCAAATCGAATTCATGATAGTTCGATAGAGCTCGCTTTTCACGCCAAACCATCCGCTCTTTAGGTCGCTGAACTGGCTTTATTGCCTCTTTCTTAACTTTCACCTTCTTCTTTGGTGGTTCCTTATCGGCTTTACTTTCTACGGGCTTCAAAGGTCCCCCTTCCAGGGCAAGATCCAAAACTTGCGTTCCTTTGTCACCTTGTTTAGGGTTTCCGTCGACAGGCTTATCCTTGTCGGCTCCTCTGCCCTTTTGACCTCTTGTAAGGACAGCTCGCAAATTAGAGGTTTCAGCATCGTTAACGCGTACAGCCTCAATCAAACTAACCCCACTACCCCTTGGTAGCTCCTCCACTGTAGTCTTTGGTCGTTGAAGTATTTGTTTAGGCCCATTTTCTGGCTGGGAGTCATTTCCTTGGGCACGATGATTGACAGGCCCTGGTTGCCGACTTCCTCGCTGGAGGGAACTAATCTTACTCCAGCAAGTAGCCGCTAAATGGCCAGATTTTCCACAAATATCGCACTCAACATTTGGGCAATTTCTTGGATAGTGCTGCCCGCCACACCATTTACAACTAAACCTCGACGGTGCTCCCTCCTCCGGGTATCTACTTCCTATCAAATTTTGTTGTTTTTTAAGGAAGTTGACATCAACAGCTATTTGTCGATACTGCTCCGTAATCATGTCGGTATAATGCTTCATCATGTCCTTAACCTCGCCAAGAACATTGGAAGAACTCGACTCATAGCCTTGGTCATTACCATGTCGTTCAATCGGCCTAACAATTCGATTAGGCACAGGCTGTTGAGTCACAGGCATGGTATTAGAATTGACCGCCTGGCCTCCACCATTTGGAGCCATTTGACTGCCCGTAGGCATCGACATGCTAGGGGGAGCTGGTAATAAAGGGACATTCTGTATCATGTTCCCTCTCCCATTAGGGTTAGCCATTGCTATCCCTTGGCCACTACTGCCATTGGCTATTGCCATATTGTTTCCCAATACTAAACCCATGTTCGAATTGCCGCGAGAAGCATAGGCTGCTTGTAGTCGGGATTCCACCTCTTGTGCTCGTGTAATGGCAGTATCTATATCCCCCAAGGGGACACTACTCAACTGCAATTGGATATTGAAGTCCAACCCATGTAGGAAATATTGCAATTGGGCAGCTGCGGGGATAGGAATAGAGGTGTCCAACTTACGGAAGACCTCTTTTATCTTCTTCGCATAAGCACGAATATCCTCGTGTGGATCTTGGCGGGTCACGTTGAGTACACGCAACCAATATTGCCCACCCCTTTCAGGGGCAAACTCCCTTCGAAAAGCTCCATAAAATGCATCAATGTTCAATATGGTTCCGGCTTCCAAACCATGATACCATGTAGCGGCTCTTCCTTTGAGAGTCATATTGAAGAACATCATTAAATGTCCTTCTTCTTGGATGCGACAGTTAAACATCAGCTTTTGAAACTCCCTAATGTGGAGTTCCACATCTTCCTCAACTAACCCATTAAAAATGGATAGCGGGTAACCTAGAGCCGGCAAATCCGTCGTTCCTGCTGGAATTGCAATAGGCTGCGCCATGACGCGGATTGGATTTGCACTAGGAATAAAGACCGGTGGGGTTACACCTCCCGTACTTGACGTGGACTGGCTTATAGAAGGAAGGGGAGCACTAGAGCTTCCGCCTTCTCCTAACTTACTACTTGTGGTCCTAAGACCACTAGATCCACTCCCTCGTAAGGGTTCAGCACCGCTACGCTTAGGGGAATATCTCCTAAAAATTTCAGCACGTCGCCTAGCTCTTTCGTCTCTTTCTTGCTTTTGAATTTCCGCTAGACGATGCTTATCAATAAATAACGGATCAATCTCAGTTTCCTTTGGCATAAACTACTAGTTGGTCCTTAAACAACCAGGATTCGAGAACCGCCACTTTTAAGCAGCTCCCGGCAGACGCACCACTGATGGACCTAAAAACGGGCCGGCACTGGCTCATGCACTAGCCGGACCTCGTCACTACGCACAAGACAACCCCTCGGCCTCGCGGCCAGGAGCATCTATCAAAATCTCTGCCTTCCTACACATTGCGTTTGTAATACATTGTAGTCCAACTGATCCTAACCCAATATTACTCCTCAGAGGGAGTCCCTTTCACATAGCCAAAAGGCTCGAATCACATACACATGGGGTTCCTCCTACGGCTAAATGCCGTCAACCCTCTGCGACTCTCCTACACCTTGGGGATTGGCCCCTCGATGCGTCGCTCAACATTTAGACATTTCGCACAAACGTCGCTCAAGGTACCAAATAAACGTGTCCAGGAATGTACCATTGTCCTTACTTGACTTCCCCTTTTGGATCCCACGACTAGCCTACAGCATGGGTATCTCACTGCCTCTCAACGTAGGTCATATCCAAAACCAATTGCAATGCATGTCCAGGAGCTGATCACTGATACTTTTAATTTCCTCTAAATGATCATGCCAAGAGGTGGATGCCTAGTGCTCAAACATTTAGCAAACCAGTATCGTGCACAAGTGCAAATCATTCTTTCATGCTTTTCTTTCTAACCGCTTTGTGCTTCGTTGCATGGGCTTAGCACCGAGGTGATCCTCGTGCTACTAAGCTCTTAATCTTAATTATCACCCGTCCTAAATGCTATGCATAGAAATCAGCAACTTTCCCATCACTTCACACGGCATTTAGACATATTTCAACTTCTCTACCCTTCCCCGTTTTAGTATTGCATCGTTGGATAGATTTATAGGGTATTTCACCATCATTTTATGTAGAAAAAAACCAAAAAAAACACACTAGAACAAGAAGGCGGGGTTGAACTGAGGCAAACCCTCATGCTTCAATCCCCACACACATTCACCAACATTATTCTTATTTATCCTTATTTTTCGGACCCCAAAATGTATTTTTCCCCTATTTTTCATGGTTTTTCCCTATTTTCCCTTATTTTCCTGCATTATTTAATTGCTGGAAATTCAAAACAGGTTATGGGCTGTGGCCCTTAGTTCCTTCTTGCAGAAAAATGAAAGTTTAGTTGATGTTCCTATCCATTTTTCCATTTTCATGCCAAAAACCCTCATTTTCCCTTGTTTTTCATGTTTTACGTGTTTTAACATATTATTTTGAACCGCAAAATGCATATTTTTTCTGATTTTTTGATCATGACCAGCAAGAACTCATAGAAAACAGTATCATGAACAATTATTATCCCACATGAACACCATTTCATCCATCAAAAGCCATAAAAACTCAAATTTCCTTTGAAAATTTTAAATTACCGCTTATTTGCGTGTTTCGGGTTTTGTGTCCATGGCTGTAGATTTGGAAAACAGCAGCACTTCATGTCCAGCAACATCACAAATCACCATTCTCAGCCCGTGTAGCAATCCGATCCATGCCGGACAAGTCTCCATCATTCTTTCTTCTTCCTTCTTCTTCCCACATGAACTTGCCTTTAGAAGAGAGAGAGAGAGGAGAGAGAAAGACTGAAATCAGAATTCTCCAAAGAGGGCATCATTGCGCGAGCGAAGGGCGGCGATAGAGTCAGGATACAGAGGGGAATGAGGGGCAATGATGATTGGGGGGGGTTGCATTGAAGCTGGAGATGGCATGATCAACCATGAAGCGCATTTTTCGGCGCCTGTTCCTCACGCTTCCTCTCCACGATTTCATGCATCTTCATTCTCCAAAGTTTCATGTTACATTTAAATTTGGGCTCCCAAGGGTCACTTGCCCATTTTGGCCAAATTTTGTCCACCCCTTCGCATCTTGACCGGTTTCTTGGCCATTTCCCCGTCCGGACTCGGAATCGAGCTCTGAAAAATCCTGGGCGTCCGGCTTAGCATCCCGCATTGGCCAGTAGCTTGTGTCAACCCGCACGACTGTCTGAAAAATTATGAAAAATCAACAAGTGTCGCTCGGGCGCCTTTAAAGCACTTTGGCGCTTAAAATCGTCCTGGATCGAGCCGCCGCCTTTGACAGTGAATATTTTTCCCTTGATATTCATAATTTTTAGCTATTTTTAAGCACTTCCCGTCACCTAAATTCCGCTCTCACCCGCTATGGAATCACCCATGTATACACTAAATTAATGAAACGCCCGAAAAGGACAGGCGTCCCCATCAACTTCTCGCACAAAGAATCCTCTTTGCGTATGAGCCCCGGTCATCTAAGTTTACAGAATCCACCGTAAAACCTCACGGAATCCACCGTGGAATATGCCTCCTGGCATCACTTCTTGGCTAGGCATTACAATTTGTTGGTCATCAAGTACATGGCTAGGATTAGGTACATACTTCTTCAATAGGCTGATATGGAATACATTATGAACCTTTAGGTTCTCAGGGAGTTGCAATCTATAAGCATTAGGTCCCAGGCACTTGAGGATCTTGTATGGTCCACAATACCTTGGACTTAGCTTCTTGCAATCTCCTAAGGATAGGGAACTCTTCTTTGGGCGTACGCGAATGAACAGCATGTCTCCTTCCTCGAAGATTCTATCTTGATGCTTCAAATCCGCGTATGCCTTCTATCTATCCTTGGCGGCTTGGATATCCTGTCTTATTGACTTTATTTGGTCATCCATCTCTTCCAGCATCTGCCTTGAAGCTTCAACCCTCAAGGTTGGATTTGAGAAGTTTAGGGGACTTCGACAGTCATGACTGCTTGAAAAGGGGTCATTTGAATGCTTTGTTGGTAAAAAGCATTGTAGGAAAATTCAACCAAAGGCAAGTATTGAATCCACCTTTTTGGTTCACGGCAGCAGTGTGCCCTAAGCATATCCTCGATAACTTGATTGACTCGCTCCGTTTGGCCATCAGTTTTTGGGGATGGTAAGTTGTACTAAAACAGAGTTGAGTCCCAATGGCTTAAAATATAGCTCTCCAGAAGTGTGATGTGAAGAGAGAATCACGATCACTAATGATTCTTCTGGGTAACCCATGTAGCTTGAATATCTCCTTGATAAACAACCTTGCAATGTCTGAGGCTTTATAGTTTGTCTTAACAGGAATAAGGTGTGCAACCTTAGTAAGCATATCAACCACAACCATGATGGAATTGTATCCTCCCTGAACTTGGGGTAGGCCAACAACAAAGTCCATACTAATGAATTCCCATTTCATCTGGGGAATGTCAAGTGGTTGCAACTTTCCTGGCATTTTGACATGTTTGGCTTTGATACGTTGACAAGACAAACACTCAGTAACATATTTGAGAATGTCACCTTTAAGCCTCTCCCAATAGTAGCTCTTTCTAACTGCATTGAGAGTCTTGGCATAGCCAGGATGTCCTAAGAAAGGGGAATCATGAGATTCCCACAGAATCTTCTGCTTAAGTGACTGGCTTGTCGGTATACATAATCTCGTTCTATGGTAGACAAGTCCACTATTGATAGAGAATTCATGATACATAGCCTGTAGCGTTTGGTCATGGTCCTTGATAGGGATTTCCCTTAGCATCTTTTGATAGACTGGATCATGGCATGCTTCTTCTCTAGCTAGCTCAAGTATTGGGTTGTTTGGCATAGATACCTTTGTAGCTAGAGATCTAGCTGTTGATGGATTTTGCTAGATTAGAGAATTAAAGAATGCCTTGCGACTGAGTGCATCGGCAACTACATTCTCCTTTCCAGGTCAGTATTTGATTTCAAAATCATACTCCTCCAGCACTTCAATCCACCGACGTTGCCTCATGTTGAGCTCGTTCTGGGTAAAGATCCACTTGAAACTTTTATGATCAGTCACTAGAGTAAACTTGTTACCTAGCAGGTAGTGTCTCCAAAGCTTTAGAACATGGATAACCGCTAATAATTCTAGATCATGGGTAGCATAATTCTTCTCATGGCTCTTTAGTTTCCTTGAAGAGTATGCTATAGGGTGACCTTCTTGCATGAGCACACATCCTAAGGCAAGCATGCTAGCATCAGTTACTACCTCAAACTCCTTACTGAGGTCTGGAAGTTTTAGGATAGGTGTTGATACCAAACTTTGCTTCAATATATCAAAGCTAGATTGTTCGGCAATTGACCATGCAATGGATGTTTGCTTCTTCAGTAAGTCCATCAGAGGTGCTGCAATCAAAGCATGGTTTTTTATGAAGACCCTATACCATCCTGTCAATCCAAGAAAACTGCGTATTTCTTTAACAGTTATTGGTATTGGCCATTCTAGAACATCTCTGACTTTGGCCGGATCCACTAAGATTCCTTCCACTGATACGATGAATCCTAGATATTCAATCTGGCATTTGAAGAATGCACACTTCTTCATCTTAGCATAGAGCTTATGTGCCCTCATTGTCTCAAGGACAATCCAAAGCTAGGGTTCATGATCTTCTTCCTATTTGGAATAGACTAAGGTGTCATCGAAGAAGACAAGTACGAAGTCATCAAGATATGGCCTAAAGATATCCTGCATTAACCTGTTGAAGGTGGCAGGTGTATTCGTGAGTCTGAATGACATAACTAGGAACTCAAAGTATCCATATCTTGTGTTGAAGGCCGTCTTTAGGATATCTTATTCCTTGATCCTTATTTGATAGTAACCAGACCTGAGATCAATCTTGGAGAAGATCTTTGTACCCTGAAGACAATCAAGAAGCTCATCTATTCTAGGAATAGGGTACTTGTTCTTAACAGTTGATTGATTCAACCCTCTGTAATCAATACACAGTCGAAGCATTCCATCTTTCTTTTTCTAGAACAGTACTGGAGCTCCCCATGGTGAACTGCTAGGATGGATGTAGCCCTGATCTAGAAGTTACTTGAGTTATTCCTTCAGCTCAATTGCTTTCGGGATGGACATTCTATAAGGTCTCATTGCAATTGGCGCAGCTCTTGGCACTAGCTTGATCTCATGATCCACTTCTCTTTGAGGCGGGAGTTTTGTCAACTCTTCAGGAAATATGTCCGCGCACTCCTTTAGCCATGAAGGTTCTTCACTAGACTCCTGCTTCTGATCTAACTTATTGAGCTTAATCAAGTAGATAGGTAGTCCCTTTCTAACTCCCTTTATAATTGGAGATGCTTTGGCCAATTGAATTTTTGGCTTTCCAGCCTCACCTTGAGTTGTGACCCATTCCCCTTCAGAGTTTCGAAAGGAAACTTGGCCCTTTCCACAATGAATGTGGGCATCCTTAGGTTTAAGCCAATCCATTCCGAGTAAACACTCGTGGATACCTAGGTTCATGACTCTGAATTTGACCGAAGTCGTATTTTCTCCTAGAAAGAATTCCACCTTAGCAGTTTGCTTGGTACAAGTGACCTCACGACCATTTGCTAATTCCACAAGTAAGGTAGGTGCTTCTACTATGGCTATTCCTAATCTTTTTCCACAAGCTAGTGAGATAAAGGAATGTGTACTGCCACAATCAATCAAGGTCTTGAAACCTTTACCTTGATAGTCCGATGGTGTTTGAATCACCAAAAACTGGCGATTCGGGGCTTTCTTGTGAAGAGCGGCATGGACTTTCGCCCTTTCAAACTTTGCTTCCATGGTCGGATCTTCTTCTTTGCACATTTTCCTATTGGCAATGCAGGCGGTTCTTCCTCTGCCTCAGGTAGCGGCTCCCTGGCTACGGCCAATTCCTTGGAAAGGTGCTTGATGATGTCCTCAGGAACTTGTTTGACACTTCTTTTCTGTGTCAAGTGCTAAGATTACGTGAAGGAACCGGTGCCTAACGGGTTAATTAAGGAAGCTGCTTGATGCATGTCCAACTAAATGTGGTAGGTAATTAGACAACTAAAACAACCTGAGGAAAGTGCGGTGGATGTGGCCATGGGTCCGTTCTACGGATGGGTGCTCCTTGGCCGGGAACTTTTCTCAATCATAATGGACAACAAGGAGATTGTTTCAAAGGAAATGAATAGCAAGGGCGCTGACCTAGAGTCTAGATTATAATAATCCCGGTTTATGCTATTTTAGGGGAACGCAATGGGACTATGCCTTATGGCAGAGAGGTCGAGCTTTGCATCCCTCTCGTTTCCCATTCTCCTTGAACCAAGTGCAGCATGAATCCGCTTCGGCCCTGGCCTTTTCGCGTAAAGTAGTTCGCTCGGGGTTCGACGCTAGTTGCTGTTTAGGAAATGACCATTAGAGGAAACCCTGATTCAGGTCAGTTCTAAGTGGGAACGGCTAGAATACTTCCACTACGTGGCAGACACAAAAAGTCCTAGATCACAAACCCCATAACATTCCATAAGAGTGCCGGGCGGAGCTTTCTAAATCTCCTTTCTGATGGACTGCCAAGACATGTCCTGAAGGGAACAGGTGGACACGTTACAGTTAGTATCAGAGCGAACCAACAAAGGATTTGTTTTTAAGAAATCTTAATAAGAATAAGTAAAGAAAATGTTGCTATTTAGAATATTTCCTTACTTTCGATGCTGTCTTACAGAATTATGAAGCATGGAACAGGTTCTTAGTGTTCTGAGTCTGACCGCGATGCATTCCCCGGATTATCGACAAAGGGTTGATATGATGAACATCCTAGATCATATTTATAATCCATCGCCTTTTGTACATGGAATGAAGATGGACGCGTGACTCAAGAATCTACTACATAGCTGCCCACCGGTTTGCATACCTTCGAACCAACCTAAAGAGGATCAAGTGGTTGGAAGACCTAAAGATTGTGAAGCTGTTCATTCTTGTGGAGGCTCATATAAATTCAATTTTACATATCGAAGGTCAGAGGGTTGAACTGAACTCATATGTATACGAGGAAGTGACCTGTGTAATTCCTGCCGACAGGATCAAGGTGTTGGGGCGCTATGAGAAGAATGGGTTCCAAAGGAAAGGATACCCTAATCTTTCGATGACTTACCGATTCCTGAAGATCCATGACCCGAAACTATACTATTATCCAGTTCCCGTAGATAAATGTAATACAAAATTATTCTCCCTGAACTAAATGTATCAGTTGCTTTGCCATCCCAAGAAATATTGTACTGCGAAAGGGCTAGACCCATATAAATGGAATAAGACTTCTTTTTATCAATGTCTGTTTTGTCTATGAGAATTGATAAAAGTTAAGTGGCTAGATTGCTTGGTTGATAGCCGAAATGGGTATAAAATATAAATCATAACGATTAGCGAGTTATAACATTAAGAAACCTCTATCCAGGCACAACCCTAGGTACAGATTCCCAGTTTGCCTCCTACATCAAGTACTACCGTGATCCAGGAGAAGAAGGTTCTTCTCAAGAAGATCAAGCCGCCAGAATTTGACGGGAAAGGTAGGAGTGTCCAAGCGGATGCAGAGATTTGGATAGAGTCCATGGAAGATTACTTTGAAGCAGCCGGTAACTGCACCCACCAACCAGGCTATGCTCGCCAAGCTGAAGCTCACCGATGAAGCCAGGCTTTGGTGGAAGCAATGATGCAGAGATCAAGGGATCGCGGAAGGATCTGTTACCTGGGAAAAGCTGAAGAAAGCTGTGCAAGGAAGATACTTACCACCTGCGTATCGCACACAGAAAATGAATGAGTTGTAGAGCTGAAATAGCTGGGACTCACTCTTGACGCATACTACTCAAAATTCGTCTCACTTCTTAAGTATGCGCCACAGATGGACATGACACAGCAGGTGTCAAAATTTTGTGCTCGTCTAAACCCACCAGTGAATAACCATCTCGAATCTATGCACCCAACAGATCATATTTATCTTTAGAATACATTTATAAAGTCCAGCCCGTAGGCTTATCCATAATCCGCTTGAAGGCTATCCAGCAATCTACAGGGATTACTAATCCAAGATTTCGCTCGTAGACTAGTATGCGGGCCTCGAGATCCAATCTCAAGTCAAGTTGGCCTCTTGTGCATGGCCCGAAAGGTGAGGGATTTATGGCCAGAGCCCTCCTGGCACCCAAGCGTCCTCCTGCTCCAAGTAGCACTCAACGGAGAGACCTCTCGCGGCGGGTTCGGTCCACCTTCCCAGCGTGGCTAACAACCTCCTTGGTTAGGGTCAAGCAGACAGTCAGGGGTAATTGAGCCTGCCTCTCCCTTCATGCCTTCAACCTGAAGCATTAGATATCTTTTCATCCTTTAGTTCATTGAGCGAACAAAGCAAACAATGCTCTTTAAACTATTACAAGCACAATCATTTCCAGTGGTCGTTATTTGGTCAACTGCTAAGGAGTGAATCCTTCTCTCCGAATGCATCTAGCATTCGATCCGGGATCAATTGCGACTCGGCAAGATCCCCAAGGGTTTGTTTGTTAACCCGTATGTCCTTGGGTTAGGGTTGTACCCTATTAACCCAACTTTAACCAATACCTTAAGTTCTATTAACAGTAAATATGTTGCTCCAAATTATTGATTGGTCCTTTGCTTCCAAGCAAATATCTAATTCCCTTATCTTGGTCACTTTTCCTAAGAAAGGTTCTATATCAGGACGACTATTAATCCTCTTGCAAGATAAACTTGCGCAAGAATCTGCCAATCTCATTCTGAGAAATTGGCCATTCTCTTGTGATCAAACCACAAGATCATGCGGCTCTGCAACTTGTTGCACAAGTGTCGCATCTAATCCATGGGACTATTTCACCCATCAAATGGCGTCTTCTAATCACGGAATCTTGATTAGATAGGAAATAGGGTTTAGGGTGTCTTCATATCTAATCCATTCCCGATTGCACTAGGCTAACATCGTCGGTCCTAGGGTTCCAACTCAATCCGAGTTTCATCTTTTTAACGAGTGATCCTTAGGGTAAAAACCCTAAATCGTTTCTTGCAAGTACATTCTATTGTCCCTACATTCTGTGAATGTGGGCAGGACTTAGGGTTATGAGAATTTCGACTTGGCAATTAGTGCGTCTAGGCCAAGTCCTTAATGTGCTAAACCCTAGTTAGCACTTGGAGTATATTGTATGGATTTAACCATCCTAAGCGAATCCTTTGCGGGTTAGGTGTTTGGGTAATCTAGTTTACTTGTCTTACTACAAGGACGAACTACTGCTAAAGATATTGTCTTGTTTAAAGAGGGGAAAAACTAGTTGCATTATGTCGTAATTCATGTAAGTATGCGATTCATTTCCTCTAGATTCACAATCCCTAACTTTTCTTGTTAAGACCAAGCACATGTTAAAATTCGCATAACTTCCATTGATCCTACTAGGACATGCATTCACGACTAATGCTACTAAGCTTTTAAGATTTTATGTTAACAAACCATGTAGCCTTTCCCTAACTTCATTTCTGAATGAAATATTCATACACTAATTGAGCATTACGTAACCTTTCCTAACTACTACGCAGTTGAATGAGATTTATGCCAATTGACTAGAGTTAACCTACTTCATGCAGCCCTAGAATCATTTCCATGCCTTTCAATTTCCTACGATTGTTAGCAACTTTCTTAATGAATCATTACGAAGAAAGATTTGTCTAATAATGTGACATGCGATTTAATCTTTTCATGCCCAATCTAAGGTGTATAACAATAATCTCGACTTTGTAATGATAGTCATTAGTTATTCTAGATTCGTTACTTTGCAATGCACAGAAGCAACTTGCTAAAAATGCATAGACATATTTCGTAACATTCCATAGGAGTACCGGGCGGAGCTTTCTAAATCTCCTTTTCGATGGACTGCTAAGACGTGTCCTGAAGGGAACAGGTGGACACATTACACAATTGTAGGTGACCTTTATGACCCTCAAACTCACCTACCCACCTTTCTACTCATCTAGAAGTTCTTGTTTTGTGATGAATATTCCAACTCTCATGCATGCAAAGAATTGCAAGTGCATCTAAGCTTTACTACATATAACTGCAACAGTAGGCATCATGTAATGCAAGTACTTAATGATGGTGCAAAGAGTGCATCAACCTAGCCCATGGGATAGAAATAATTGATAAAATCAGGAGATGACCCTTGAGTGTAGAGTATCCAAGAAATGCAACGTGAAGTGCTCATAACCCAAAATCCTTCTAATATGTAAGGGTGTCATCAAGATATAATACTTGTATTAGGATATCTAGCAACTACCATTAAAATCATGCTCCAATCTCTCTGGGGAAACACTAATTTCAACCAAGGCTATCAAGTTTTTAAGCTCAACAAATCCAAAATAATTGTAGAAACAATTCTTACTCTAGACAAACAAAAAAATCTAGCGATAAAATAACAAATAAAAAGTCACACAAATGACTAAGATACAAAATCCCAACCTACCTAATGTTTTTCTAGGGGTTTTTAGTTTATGGGAAAGTGCTTGACATATTTAGCCCTCTTCCTGGTATGCAAGCATTTATGCACAGTAATTTCTTTCATAAAATGATGAAACATTTTTAAGCCAATCAAAAATCAAGTCCCATGATGTATCCTCAAGCTCCTCATGAAACTCTGTCACATCTCTCTCAAACAAGTCCTTGGTGAGCAAACAAAAAAATCCATAAAATTCTCTTCAAAATCAGCAAAATTTCCCAATTCAAAACCCTTAAAATAACCCACATTATCAATGAGCAACACATCATTTTTAACAATCCACATATCCCTCCCATCCACCCTAAGAGAAAGCATAACAACTCTAGGGTTTTTGAACAAGGTTTCAAACATTTTTATGTTCACAACTTCAATTCTATTTGCAAAGACATCCAAACAATCAGAAAATCCATAGGAAAATGCTAGAAAAAGGTTTCCTATTACTACAAAACACCCAATCATACTATCATTCACATCAAATTGAGTCCTTTCTTGTCTCTCAACACTCCAAAAAACAATTTCATCAAGATATGGGATCTCTCCAAAACACCCATTCAAACCACTCATCTCTTCAACAAAACAAGACTCTAACTCATCTACTCCACAAATACAATGGGCAACCCTTTTCATAACATCCCCACAAACAAACTCAATACAATCTTCATTGGAAACTTGACTACTAAGTAATAAATTAGGGCCGTGGACCTCATCCAAATACTTAACTCTCTAGTCCTCTTCAACTTCCATCTCCTCACAATTACCTTTCCTCTCCTTTTCACTTGTTTTATATCTCTCTTCCCTCATTATTTCAATAATTTTCATAGCCTTATTCAAGTTTTCTCTCATGTTCTCATTTTTATTACTCTCTAGATTCTCAAAATCCCAATAAAAATAATCACAATCATTATTAAAAACACTTGAAGAACTTAAAGAAATTACAAGACTATCTCTATGAATTTTTCTCTTTTTCATTGTTGTCCAAATCAACCATAGAATCATTCACACAAATATCAAGAAGTATGAGGTTAGGCCTACTCAAAGCAACATTAGCTATTTCACAAATAGAAGCCTCTCCAAGGCTACTCCTCAAACCATTATCACCCGACTCATAAGGTTCACCGAAGTCACACACAACAACACCATCACAAAAACAATCTTAGAATCCATAACCTCAATACTCTCTCAATCAACCTCTACATCTAGAATCTCACATCCACACTAAACTACATCAATCTCTTTTGTCAACAAAATCTTAATTCTCAACTTCTTTCACTATAGGATATAGACCACATACTGACTTTTAAAGTGACACAATTATTCATTTAAAAAATTATCCATGTTATTCATAAAAGCATCGATATAGGTATCTCTAAAGATCCATCGCTAAAAGTGTTGCTATTAGCAATGCTTTGCGACTTATATACTGACTGGGATAGTGATGCATGTAGTAAATTAGCAACGATTATAGAGAAAAAAAATGGTAGCACCCATTGTACCATGTGTTGAATAATATTCTACAAAGAAATTACATATTGAATATACAATCGTCATCAAGGCAGGTGCAAAAACTACTTAAAACCATAAGATTGATAACTCATAAAATAAGTATAGGATTGGTGATGACAACTCATAAAATTACATGGAAATATGGAGAGGAGATTCCAAAACAAACATAAAAATATTTCTATAAATATCGCAAAATGTGATCTTATACAAAGGATGATAAATATATATAATGAATGCTACATGGAAGAGGCCTACATGGATCACAAGACCAAAAAAGAAAATGATGTGCACTCCACGAATCCAAACACATGCTACACCTCCTTGCCATTTAAAAGCTCATCTCGATGCAAAGGAGGGTCAAATGAACTCTGCAAAATAAACAACCAGATATTAGTTCACTATACATAATGTATCATAAAAAAACTAGTGACTACAAACAAGAAAGAGGATTGACTTATTGGGCCACCGAGTGTATATATCTATTGATAAGTGTAGTGAGACCGTGTCTCTCTATATATGGAGTCTCCAAACTTGTAGAATCACGGTTTGCGATGAAATGTTGCAAAGAAAACATAATAGTATTGTTAGAATTAAGGTTGTTAGTACAAGTGAAATTCCAAATAAGAAAGTTGGAAAAACCAAAAGAAAACTTACAAATTCCTCCAAATATCCTCAGCAAGTGATGCATGACCCCTACCTCAAATTGTGTCCTCGCTACTTCCTGCTCTGCTACTGCCATCATCTTGGATAGTTTGTGTCCTTCTCCGTGAGTCTTTGCCAATCCTCTACGTGCACTCACTCAGGCTTTGAGGTACCACCTTTGATTGCCTTATGCGTGTGTGTGATGGTCTATGTGACATGTGTCTAGAATCGCTTGGTGGGGGGACTTTCTCAAGATGCTGCGCCAAACACACACAGAATGCACAAGGAGAAGCTCACTCAAGAGACAAGAAGAGAGATGGAGGCCAAAACGTTTTCTTGCTAGTTTCTCCTTCTTCTTCCACACACTTTTCAATATACACAAAGTATATATAAGATACAACATAAAGGAAAGTGACCTATTAAGTCAAACAATGCATAACCGACTACACTAGTCGACTGGCGCTATAACTATGCCAGCTGTAAATAGGTATAACAACTTGAATATAATAAGTAATGAGTCAGTGGCCATGTGAGAGTCATAATGACCATCGACATGCTAAGTGTAGACGTGTGGACCCATCTAACCAGGTGGTCCATCATTAATGTCCGCATGTGTTGAGCTTGTCATCTCAACACTCCCCCTCAAGCTCAACTGCATCTCTCCAACTCAAAGTAAGCTTCGAAACTTTTGAAGCTTCTCTGTACCCAATGCCTTCATGAAGATGTTAGTTATTTGATCCTATGTGCTAACATACACCAAGTCAATCTCACCTGCTAGTACCTTCTCTCTCACAAAGTGGTAGTGTACCTCAATATGTTTTGTCCTGGTATGGAACACAGTGTTCCTAGCCAACTGTATATTGCTCATGTTGTCACAATAAATGACAACTGTACCTTCCACCTGCACATCTAAATCAGCCAATAACTTTTGTAGCCATACTACCTCACATGCTGCAATAGCAATACCTCTATACTCAGCCTCTGTACTCGACAAAGCAACTGTAGATTGCTTTTTACTGCTCCAAGCAACTGCTATACTACCAAGAGAGAACATGTATGTGCTGATAGATCTTCTATCAGACATACTACCAGCCCAATCTGCATCTGTGTATCCAAACACCTGTACATCTGTACCTGCCTCATAGAAAATTCCATAATGTAATGTGTACTTCACATATCTCAATATGTGTCTGACTGCATCCAAATGTGGCTTTCTAGGTACTTGCATAAACTTACTCACAAGACCAACAACATAGCTCAAGTCTGGCCTTGTAATGGTCATGTAGATCAAACTCCCCACTATCCTCCTGAACATAGTATGGTCTTCTATCTCATCCCCAACATCAGCACTCAACTTTACATTTTGCTCCAACGGGACTGAAAGACTTGGTTTGCATGCTGTCATACCATACTTGGACAACATATCCAAGCCATACTATCTTTGGGGAAACCATATACCATCATCACATCTGATCACCTCAATGCCAAGGAAGTACCTTAGCTCACCTAAATCCTTCATCTCAAACTTCTTCTTCTAAAAGTCCTTGACTTCAGCAATCCCACTATCACTATCACCTATAATAATCAAGTCATCCACATAGATGACTATGATGACCAAACCTACATCTCCCTTTCTCACATAAAGTGAGTGATCAGCATCAGAAACATAAAAGCCAATATTGACAAGATACTCTCTGATCTTTTCAGACCATGCTCTAGGTGCTTGCTTGAGCCCATAGAGTGCCTTCTTCAATTTGCACACATACGTGGGATGCTCTAAATCTTCATAACTTGCTGGCTAATCCATATACACTTCTTCTTGCAAATCACCATGCAACAAGGCATTCTTCACATCCATTTGCTGCAACCTCCAACCTTTTGCTGCTACCAAAGCAATCACACATCTGACAGTTGCCATCCTAGCAACTGGACTGAAGGTTTCATCATAATCTATGCCATATGTCTGGGCATAGCCTTTTGCAACCAGCCTAGCTTTGTACTTACTACTAGAACCATCTACATTTTACTTAATCTTATAAACCCACTTACATCCAATAGCTTTCTTGCCCTTCGGCAATGATACTAGATCCCAAGTCTTATTGGCCTCTAATGCAACCATCTCCTCATCCATTGCTGCATCTCAATGAGTATGACCAACAGCATCCTCAAAACAAGTGGGCTCAACATCCTCAACTAGTTTCACCATATAAGCATAATGGTGAGCTGGATAACCTTCAAAACCAAATCTTTTAATAGGGTATCTCACCATGCTAGATCTGCCTACCATCGGATCACTCAATGGAGCCTTTATATTACTATGAGCTCTCTGCAAACCTGGTGTCCTGACAGAAGGAATGCCAAGCTCATCATCCAAGCTCTCTGAGCCACTGGAGTCTCCATCAAGAACTGCATCAATTCCATATGACACTTTATTCTTTCCTTTGTCTTTACCTGTAGTGCTATTAGATGCACTTGAAGATGTAGAGCTACTCCTTAGTCTCCTAGACAAAGGACTACCAGATGATGTCTCTGGTCCACTAAGAGTCCGTGATTCTTACTTTTCATCCTGCACATGAGTGTCATGATCATGATCATCATCCAATGCATCACTACTAGATGCATACCAACTGCTCATTTCATCAAAGATGACATCCCTGCTCACTCTGCACTTACATGTGACAGGGTTATAACAACGATACCCTTTCTGCTCCAAAGAGTATCCAATAAAGACACATTTTTCTGCCTTTGGATCAAGCTTCTTCCATAGCTCATCTGGCGCATGAACATATGCAACACAACCAAATACCTTCAAGTGCGATACATCAGGCTTCTTGTCAGTAAAGCATTCTTCAGGAGTCATCCCATGAACTGCAGCTGTGGGAGTTCTGTTCATAATATAAACAGCAGTATGAACTGCCTCAGACAAAAAATGCTTAGGCATATTCTTTTCAGCCAAGGCGCATGCAACTTCTGCAATATGCCTATTTTTCCTTTCTACAATCCCATTTTGCTGTGGGGTATACCTGCATGTGAACTGTCTCTTTATCCCATGAGACCTCAGAAAATCACTGAACTCATTCGAGAGGTACTCTCCCCCTCCATCTGACCTCAAGCACTTTACTTTCAAGCCTATTTCTCTTTCAACTGCAGCCTTGAAAGTTCTAAAGTGCTCAAATGCTTCACTCTTTTCCTTCATAAAATATACCCACAACTTTCTAGAACAATCATCAATGAATGTGACAAAGTATGAACTACATTTTGTGTAGGCCTCCAAATGTCTGTATGCACAACATCAAGGATATTTCTGCTTACATCTTTGTCATGTGAAAAGGGTTGTCTTGCCTGCTTACCAAACTGACATGCTTCGCATAACTTATGAAATTTTGCAACTCTAAATGTAGGCAAACCTGTAACCAACCCTTTGGACTGCATTAATTTCACCCTTTGTACATTTGCATGTCCAATGCATTTGTGCCAAATTTCAATATTTGCAACAACACCTTTTCCTTTAGCATACATAGCAGCATTCATAGTAGGAATTCCAGCATCCAGAGTAAACATACGTCCAACTCTACTTTCCTTTGCAACTAACTTGCACTTGTCATTGAAGTCTTCTACAAAGTAGCCCTTTGCATTAAATCTGACTTGCAGCCCTTGCTCTACCATCTGACCGATTGACACCAAGTTCTTTGTAATAGATGGCACATGTAATACATTTGAAAGGCTCTTTGTCTTACCATCATGTAAGGACAAGGAAAGTTCTCCAATGTGTGAAATTGGGTGGCATGAATCATCACCCCTCTCCACATAACCTGTATTTTGTAAATCTTGCATCTCTCCAAACCATTCTGCATGGCTGGTCACATGATTGGATGCACCTAAATCAACATACCAAACATCATCATGTGTTCCCTTTCCTGTAATAGCATTCAGCATATGCTGCATAACAAACAGATGTTCATTTTTGTCTTCATTCTGTCTGAAGACGATGCATAGTTTCCTTGCTACAACTTACCACTGTGAATATTATCTTTCTTAGCATAACATTGGGCTGCAATATGACCTGTTTTGCCACAGTAGTGACACACAATACCAGAGTTGTTAGAACCTATGTTCTGCCATCCACCTCTTCCTCTAAAGCTCCCCCTGCCTCTAAAGTTACCACGACCTCTTGAAACTTGCATATCACCAAATTGTTGATTCAATCTATTTTGTTGGTTCTCACTACCACGTCCTGTACCACGGCCTCTTGAAGAGAACTTGCCACGTCCCCTTCCTGAAGTGGAGTAGAAATCTTGGAGCTGTTCACCACTTCTTTCAGATGTCTCACTTTGCATATTGATCTCTTTAGTGATCATAAGGGAGAGCAACTCATCGAAATCTAGAAATGGCTTTCTGACATATACGGAAGTTACAAAAGACTTCCAAGCCTTTTCATTGTTAAGTCCACCCCAGGTAGACGACACCAAATCATCATCATCGGGCATTGCATCAATCGTTGCCAAGGCATCTGCAATGCTCCTTACCTTCAGTGCATACTCATTGATAGACATCTTTCCTTTCTTCAATGTATTCAACTCTTGCTTGAGTTGAATCTTTCGTGCCTTTGTATTTACGGAAAACATACTTTCAAGTATGGTCCAAGCTACATATGAATTCTCTGCATTTCTGATATGTCCTAGCATATTATTTTCAATTACTGTAGACAGTCAATACATGACCTTTTTGTCTTTTGCATTCCATTCCTTTCGTGCCTTTGTCTCTTTTGCAGTTGGAGGATCACTCACCTCCGGCTCCTTTTCTTCACCTAACACAAACTCGTAGAGGCCTTTTCCAATAAGGAAGTTCATGACACGGAACTTCCATGAAGGGTAGTTGTTCTTTTTGAACTTCTCAATGACGGGGTTTCCACTGTTCTCTGCCATTATCACAAAACTAATACCAAATAACAAGCAAATCTTTTGCAACCCTCGACCTGTAGTGCACATCAATACACCAGACAGTCTTTTTCACTGTCTGCTCAACAATACATGCAATCTGCAACAACCAGTTTGCAGATAAACCTTGTGTTTATTCACTGGTAAATACATTTGAACTTATAGATCTGAAATCTGTAACATGTGCACCTGTATACGGCAAACACAGCTAAAATTGCAGGGTATCTCGAATTGCCCGCAACCTTGCGGCTCTAAAACAAGGCCTGAAATGACCTCGGATGGCCAAAATAGCAGCGGGTAAGCCTTAAAGGGCTTATCTACAGAGAACACATCGCTCTTCCACATACCAAATCTCACTGCAATCTGAGCTTTTTGCTATGCCCTGCTTCTAGTGCCTCCACATGCACTGTCCAAGAGAAAGAGTGGAAGAATGGGAGAGCTTTTTACTCGTGGATTGCTTTCTCGAACCTTACTTCTTATCCTTCACTTCAGCCTTCAAAATCAGCCTCTCTCAGTGGTGTGGCTCTGATACCATGTCGAGAATCGCATGGTGGGGGGACTTGCTCAAGATGCTGTGCCGAACACACACAGAATGCACAAGGAGAAGCTCACTCAAGAGACAAGAAGAGAGATGGAGGCCAAAACGTTTTCTTGCTGGTTTCTTCTTCTTCTTCCACACACTTTTCAATGTACACAAAGTATAGATAAGATACAACATAAAGGAAAGTGACCTACTAAGTCAAACAATGCATAACCGACTACACTAGTCGATTGGCGCTATAACTATGCCAACTGTAAATAGGTGTAACAACCTGAATATAATAAGTAATGAGTCAGTGGCCATGTGAGAGTCATAATGACAACTGACGTGCTAAGTGTAGACGTGTGGACCCATCTAACCAGGCAGTCCATCATTAATGTCCGCATGTGTTGAGCTTGTCATCTCAACAACATGTATACATGCATACACTTCATCATACACTTGTTGGTACAATTCTCTCACGTAAGATATCACCCTCCTCCCCTCATCATTCATGATCATGTCATATGTTTTTTTATCTATGAGGTATCTGTATCCTACTATGGTAGGTCTAAGATGCAGCCTCTCCCACTTGCCACCACGTTCCTAGATATAACTAGGAGACCGCTGTACATCTAGCATAACTACAAGGGTAGTATAATTTGAAGTAGCACCCATAGGGGTGCCATCTATGGGACGACGGAGCAAAACCCGGCCCACAGGAGTATGATTTTCTATAGATGTGACAAACCTTTGAGGTGACAAGTGTTGACCAAAACTCCTAGTGTGTTGAAGCATTAAAATGTGTTGACCAAAACTCCTAGAGATTGAAGCATTAAAGTGTGTTGAAGGAGACATCACAAATTAGCATGATGATATCCGCGACAACTCCTAGTCTACCATATCTCTAAAGAAATCCATTTGATCCAAAGATATACGTATGAAGATCTCTTACAGCTCCTCATCAGTCATCCTACGACTCATCCTACTCTCTAGGTATCGTTAAAGGTAACCAACGCAAACAGAAAATAGTGTTACCATAATCAATTCAATATAGGGATTTAGGTAAAGCATGAAAACATAACTTTGCGAAAAAGGATACTAATTAAAAAACATATACTAAAGTACCCTTAAAAGTTAATTATCAATGAATTAAGTAAGCAGACGCAAATACGACCCGGTCTATAGCTCCATGCCCAGCTCTCTTGGCATATCTTGGTACACACTAGAAGGTCTATATATAGGTCGCCACAAAAAGAGGAGTCCCTTCATTCTCAAAAAATTCCTAGCCTCTTGTCTCTTCCTCTATGTTACCTGTGCATGTCTCCCTCAGGGAAGTTACTATATGTATATCCTCTACATCACATGCATTCAAGGTCTATTTATAAATATCCTTGTATGTGAATTTTTCCTAAATAAAGCATAACCCTTTTCTATTAAATCTCTAAACAACCCATTTATATTACACCCTTCTATATGTAAAAAATATATAAAATGGTATTTTAAAAATACCTTATTTTGAACCCACATGATGCACACATATATTCATGAGTAACTTATCCAAGATTTCTCCTCTTCGCCCTTCAAGCCCTCTTCGACCTCCATCCTCTGTAACATTGATCCCTTTACCTTCATACTCTTCTCGTTCGCACTAGGGACATTGCTTTCATCATACACTTATGCACTCTAAAATGTTGATGGTACAACATACAACCATTGAGATTGTCAAGGATTCAGATAAAAGATTACCATAGATGATTTTAGTAGCTATAGGTCACCAAATGGCTATACTTTTATTTTTTCAGATTTTTTTTCAAAACTCGAGAAGGCTGAGTTATACCTCCAAATTTTTTTATTTACCAACATTTCTAATGTATATCGAGATTTTGAAGGCTCTTTACCATTCATGTGAAAAAAGTATTAAAAGAAATATATTAAATTTACCACAGTATTTATTAGTTATGGGATATATATAGAAACATTTGCCACATGTACATATGTACTCATACACATAGTACATACATAGACACATGTCACATGCTACTTATCCTTGCTCCTTCTTTACATACTCATACACATGAGTCACACACACCCCTCCGCACACACACATTACTCACCATTACATCTACTCTTGTATTCATACATACATATACACAATTCTTAGAACCAAAAGGTTTGAGGCACTCATGGTCCAATAACTTCAGCTGGTCAAATCTTTGAAGCATGCATCTTGAAAGTTTTAAAATAAGATAAAGCTCTACCTAAAACCCATAAATGCTAAGGGACTTCTCCTCAAGATTTTAGCAACACACTAGGACCAATCAACAACACTCTTGGGCTCAACCTCAGCTAGCACTGAGAGATGCTTGTGGAAAAAATTAGCATATCCTAGTCATCAATAAAGGTGCATCTAATTTTGTCCTAAATAAATGTAATAGTGCCTCTTTGATGCTTAGCTTTGAGATAATTGAAGTAAAATTGATATGGATCATCTCTCAAGAGGTCCCACCTCACTTGGGAAGATGATCCAAATTGAATGTTCGAGCTGCTAACACACAATGATAAGTAACAATGTCAGTCAAGAGGTTGGGACCCCTACAGTGGTTAGATATATGCAACTCCTTCTTGAGTAGGATTTTATAGAAGAGGGGGTGATGCTCTAATTCTAGGCATAGACTAGGTTACATGAGAGGATGATGGAGAGAAGAGATACATTGTTGCAATGAGTTGGATTCGATTGAATTGTTTTGGCGATACATTGCTAGTCTACATTGCTCATAATTTGACAATCCGTACTGGCACTGTCAACTCAATGCATATGGGATTTATTCTAAAGTAGGCATTAAGAGTTACATTTTTATTTGATTTCCTTGACTTGGGATTGATCCTGAATTTCTGTGGCAAGTGCACAACTAGGGATAATTCTAAGTACTCTAGAGTTCTTCTTAAGCAACATCTTTAGTACGACTCATCATGACTAGCAGTTGCAACTTTAATGGGGTATCCTTCAATATGTATAGGCATGTGGTTCACAAGCAAGCGCATGAGGCCTTGATTTTTAGGAAGGATGTCCATCATTTTTTCCACATTTGCCATTTGGATTGAGACAAACTTTTGTGGAGTACAAGGGAACTGCCGTCTTATGCATACACTTCAAGCTAAGTTGAGTAACACCTTAGTAGGATCGAGGTTCATGCTCTATGCTATGGTGTTAGCTGTGTGAACAAAGCATTTGTAGTACATGGTGCAAGTGAAACTCATGAGCCACTACATGGTCTAGGGACTAAAATAGATATAGCTAGTTTTCCACGCATATCAACAAGATGGAAGTACTCTGGTATTACCATTTTCAATAACATTTGTATACATGGGGGTATTACCTTTTGATTCTAAATCACTTGTAGATGATGGAAGGAGAAATTTGACACAAAAGAAAAAGGCTTGTAGGTGATAAGTTTAGCAAGACATGTTGAAGACTTTTAGAGCTAGCAATGCGGATCGAGGGCTAGGAGTTGTACTTTAGGTGCGAAGCACCGACCTGGGTGCATAGAGCTGAGTAAAAGCATTTACAAGTTTAATCTTTATGTGAAAAAAACCTGTCATGACTATTGATTAATAGGTGTGTGCACCCATAATGTTCTCCTAATGATAGTAACTCCATGGCTATGATTTTGTACCGAGTCTCTCTCTCTCACTTTGATTGCACATGATTGGGTTGATTGGAAATTTGTATTTCTGTATTGGTCTCTTTCCTCCTCCTCTTCCTATCTCACACACACACACACACATACTCTCTCTCTCTCTCTCTCTCTCTCTCTCTCTTCACTTCTCCCACTTAGAAGTAGCTTAGTCATGCAACTCCAAATAGCAGCAACAATCTTCATCACTCCTAGGCAACAACAAGTGACTCTCTCTCTCTCTCTCTCTCTCTCTCTCTCTCTCTCTCTCTCTCTCTCTCTCTCTCTCTCTCTCTCTCTCTCTATCTCTTCACTTCTCCCACTTAGAAGTAGCTTAGTCACGCAACTCCAAATAGCAGCAACAATCTTCATTGCTCCTAGGCAACAGCAAGTGACTCTCTCTCTCTCTCTCTCTCTCTCTCTCTCTCTCTCTCTTTCTATTGAGCTCCAAGTGGTGTCACGTCGTCTCCCTCTCTCCCTACATACTAGTCGCTGGTCGTCATAGGTCTATGGCACTCTATTTTTCATTGCATAATAGTCTCGCAGGCAGATGGTGAAATGGGCATTCCAAGTGAGTGTACTGATCATTGGTCGCATCGCATGTCTGGCAACACTGGTATAACCCATCGTAGGCTACTAGTACTCAATTGTGATTCGTGAAATCAAACAAGTAGGCATCGTAGGTCTAGTAGCTAGTAACACTGGCAACAATGTGATGCGACTAGTGATCAGGGAACAAGATGTCGTGCACAAGATGCAGCTAGTGACTAGTGATCGTCGCAGGCCCTAGAGATGTTGTATAGATGTCGTGCACAGGGAACAAGATGCATGCTCGCAGGCTGCTGCCCAAGTCAGCATATTGATGTCATACTGATGCCATCCAGGTGAGCATAGTGATGCCATCGCAGGCCCTAGAGATGTCATGCAGATGTTATGCACAGGGAATGAGATGCATTGCTACTCACAAGCTGCTGCTTAGGTGGTGACTGAGGCCATGGACAACTAGTGCTGCCCAGTGCCATCAATGTATAAGTTGTATTCAACCTCGGGATCATTGATCAATAGAATGGCCACTCCATTGACACAATTCAGCTAAGGGAGTAGGTAGTTGGATATGGTGGCCTGGTGGAGCTTTCATTAGAAGCTGCCTGAAACTAGGCCTATCCTCTTGCTTGCACATGAGTGCTTAGGGCTCAGAATGAAAATGGAAGCATAGGATAGCTAGAGTTTTCCATTGATAATATAACAAAAATAAATGTTTACATTAGCAATAAGCTAAGGTTGGTAAAATTTTTGCAATTTTGAAAATGATGAATGGAAATGCATATATACATATATTTAAATAACTTACGTGTGTGAGTATTGTTAGCACAAACTTATTCTATTTTGTTTAAAGGTAAGGGACTCTTGAAACAACTTGAAGTACACACAAGCATTTTGAAGCAAACCACATAGGGATTG